>NW_027597195.1:0-95337 GCF_964194155.1 Cetorhinus maximus | reverse complement strand
GTGGAGAAGTGCAGAAGAGTCATGATTTATATAAATTCACTCTCCCTGGAGAGAAGGTGGCTGAGAGGAAATCTGGTAGAGATGTTCAAAATCACAAGAGCGCGTGCGGCAGAGTGCCCGAGCGGCGGACGGAGAGCATGAGACACAGCGAGAGAGCAAACGAGAGTGTGAGACAGAGACAGACAGTGACAGAGAGTGAGAGAGAGGCAGACAAAGAGAGAGAGAGAGAGAGAGCACTGAAGAGATGATGTGAGGAAAAGGAGGTCTGAGCCTCCGTGGTGATTTGGTGGTCACGCCTGCCTTACCCAGAGGGGATGGGAGTTATACCTGTGCAGGCCACGCCGCCCCGTCGCCCAGGGCACAGATTGTGTGTCCTTCAATCTGCTTGCTGATCTCCCACAGCATGTCAATCTCAGCAACACGAGCGTCACCCTTCACAAAACGCCACAACATCTGGTTCATCCAGTCCACACCTGGAGAGGAGGGAGAGAGTGGAGCAGTGTTAGAGAGGGCACGATACAGGGGGGGAGAGACGGACGTCGGGGGGCTGGGGTGGAGGAGAGAGAGAGAGAGAGATGCTGGTTGCGAGGGGGAGGGGAGAGACAGACGCTGGTGGGGTGGGGGGAGAGACAGACAGGGGTGGGGAGTTAGGCAGAGATGCCCCTCCACTGATCAGTGAGACCCAGATTGAGGCAAACCCCCCTCAAACTAAAACCACGTCCGTGAACACTGCCCTCTGAAAGGCCCTCCTCAATCTGTGGATACTTTAAAGAGGCTGTTTAAAAAAACACGCAGCGTCCTCGACCTTATTCATAGAGGCATTGAGCGTACAAACAAGGACGTTTATTGTTTGAACCCTTTTACCAAAGGTGCCAGTCGGAGTATTTGTCCAATTCTGGGCCGTTCACTTGAGGAAGGAGGTCAAGGTCTTGGAGAGGGTGTGCGAGGTCATGTCCCAGGGATGATGGGCTTGTTACAGCTTGCCAGCCTGAAAGCCACCCATTTATCCCGAGTGTCCACCTCTTGGTGGTCAGTCAGCCCTCTTTCCAAGCTAATATATCGTTCCCAACGCCATGAGCTCTTGTCTTGTGCAGTAACCTTTAAAGTGGCAGGTCATTGAATGCCTTTCGGACGTCCACATGCACCACACCTACTGGTTTCCCCTTTATCCACCCGGTTGGTTACAGCCTCAAAGAATGCAAATAAACGTGTCAAACATAATTTCCCTTTCACAAAGCCATGCTGCCTCTGCCTGTAGTGTTATGAGTTTTTAGGTGTCTTGCTAGCATCTTTTTAAACAATTGTATCAGGGAAGGTTTACCGGATTAACACCTTCAATGGGAGGGTTGTCTTATGAGGAACGGTTGGACAGGTTAGGCTTGAGGTTGGAAGACTGAGAGGCGACTTTGATCGAAGCCTTTAAGACCCTGAGGGGACTTGACAGGGTGGATGTGGAGAGGATGTTTCCTCTTGTGGGAGAATCTAGAACTAGGGGGTCGCCCCTAGTATTATCCCAATGTCAGATGTTAGACGGATCTGGCCTATACTGTGCTGCTTTCTGTCTCCCTCCTTTCTCGACCAAGAGGTGTTACGTACATACAAACAAGGAGCAGTAGGCCACTCTGCCCCTCGGATATGCGCCGCGATTTCGTAAGATCATGGCTGATCTGATAGCGACCTCAGATCTGCATCCCGCCTGACCCCTGATAACCTATCACCTCCCCCCCTTGCTTACCAAGAACCTATCCAGCTCTGCCTTAAAAATATTCAAAGACTCTGCTTCCACTACCTTTCGGGGAAGATGGTTCCAAAGGCCCATGTCCCTCTGAGAGAAAACATTTCCCCTCGTCTCCGTTTTAAACGGGCGACCCCCTAGATTTAGATTCTCCCACAAGGGGAAACATCTTCTCCACATCCACCCTGTCAAGACCCCTCAGGATCTTAAAGGCTTCAATCAAAGTCGCCTCTCACTCGTCCAACCCCAAGCCTGACCCGCCCAACCCCAAGCCTGACCCGCCCAACCCCAAGCCTGACCCGCCCAACCCCAAGCCTGACCCGCCCAACCCCAAGCCTGACCCGCCCAACCCCAAGCCTGACCCGCCCAACCCCAAGCCTGACCCGCCCAACCCCAAGCCTGACCCGCCCAACCCCAAGCCTGACCCGCCCAACCCCAAGCCTGACCCGCCCAACCCCAAGCCTGACCCGCCCAACCCCAAGCCTGACCCGTCCAACCTCAAGCCTGACCCGTCCAACCTCAAGCCTGACCCGTCCAACCTCAAGCCTAACCTGTCCAACCTTTCCTCATAAGACAACCCTCCCGTTGAAGGTGTTAATCCAGTAAACCTTCCCTGATACATGAGAGGTTGTCCGTTCTGCTATATTAGGGAGGGGTAAAGTTAGCCGGACACTTTGTCCCAGCAGGCAGCTCCACCACTTAAGGCAGTGCAGAATTTCGCCAGCAGTCAGGGACAGGAGGATGCGACTGCGAGTGAGGCCACTAAGATGACGGAGGAGGCAGTAGTGGACGACCTCAGCCCTTACAATTGCCCGACAAGTTTGAGGTTAGTGCAGCCGTTGTGGACGAGGTTGGGGGCTGCAGGGAAGGTAAGCTAACTGACTGCAGCACCGTGGTGCAGCAAGCCACTGAAGTGGGGTGGGTGGGAGGGTCAGAAGCAATGCTGTCGTAGGGGACAGTATAGTAAAGGAACGGACACTATTCTCTGCAGCTGACAGCGAGAATCCCGAGGGCTGTCGCAACACATCACCCGCCCTGCAACCTTCTTTATGTTTTAATTCATTTATTATTTTCTTAATTAATTTATAATTAATAAACCCTACTAGCCCGAATGAGCTCCACTGCTGTTAATAAACTTGACGAGTAAAATCCTACAACTGCTAATGAATCACAACAGATTTGAAAGATAGATGACCAAAATGCTCACAACCAATCATTTACCCGCTGTCCGCTTCCCCCTCTGCACCGAACTCCCTGACTCACCAAATCCCCAAGTTCATGCTTTGTGACAGGCTGCACTCAGTGATGAGCTGCTGTCTTCGTGCTTGCTCATTTCATGCGCTGAGAAAGGCCACCTCCATTTATACCAGCTGAAATTCTACAGAGATGAGTCAGCACTGCTGGCGAGAGACTCTGGTTCAAACTAGCCACCCAATTAACTAACTGCAGCTGCCTCTCCTGTATGGAGCTTACGTGTCATTGACAACGGCCAAAATAAACTAAACTTAAAAAGCAAAGATAAAATCTAAATGCAAACTAGACCAGGTTTTAGAAGGGGGATTAACCTTTCAATTAAACCTTCCAAATTCCCTGGCTCACCAAATCCCTAAGCTCATGCTCTGTGATGAGTAGCGCTCAGTGATGAGCTGCTGTCATCATGTTTGTTCACTCAAAAAGATGGATAAATTGCTAAAACAATTTGGAATAAATGACGAAGATATAATAGTCATTACAGAGACAACATTTCACCGAGGGGGCAGGGAGTGGACTCACCTTCGCGACAAGGCGTACACTGTCCGCAGCTCTCGTGTTTGTAAAACTCCATTAAACGGGCGATACAGCGAATAACATCTGACTAAAGAAAACACAGGATCAAAGTGAACGAGTGACCCTTCCCAACAATCCCAGCACGGGGTTAGATACAGAGTAAAGCTCGCTCTACACTGTCCCCATCAAACACTCCCAGGACAGGTACAGCACGGGGTTAGATACAGGGTAAAGCTCCCTCTACACCGTCCCCATCAAACACTCCCAGGACAGGTACAGCACGGGGTTAGATACAGAGTAAAGCTCCCTCTACACTGTCCCCACCAAACACTCCCGGGGCAGGTACAGCACGGGGTGAGATACAGAGTAAAGCTCCCTCTACACTGTCCCCATCAAACACTCCCAGGAAAGATACAGCACGGGGTTAGATACAGAGTAAAGCCAGCACGGGGTTAGATACAGAGTAAAGCTCCCTCTCCACTGTCCCCATCAAACACTCCCAGGACAGGTACAGCACGGGGTTAGATACAGAGTAAAGCTCCCTCTACACTCTCCCTCTCAAACACACCCAGGACAGGTGCAGCACGGGGTTAGATACAGAGTAAAGCTCCCTCTACACTCTCCCTCTCAAACACACCCAGGACAGATACAGCACGGGGTTAGATACAGAGTAAAGCTCCCTCTACACTGTCCCCATCAAATACTCCCAGCACAGGTACAGCACGGGGTTAGATACAGAGTAAAGCTCCCTCTACACTGTCCCCATCAAACACTCCCAGGACAGATACAGCACGGGGTTAGATATAGAGTAAATCTCTCTCTACACCGTCCCCATCAAACACTCCCAGGACAGGTACAGCACGGGGTTAGATACAGAGTAAAGCTCCCTCTACACTGTCCCCATCAAACACTCCCAGGACAGATACAGCACGGGGTTAGATACAGAGTAAAGCTCCCTCTACACCGTCCCCATCAAACACTCCCAGGACAGGTACAGCACGGGGTTAGACAGAAAAAAATTCCCTGGATACAGTACTGATTTATCCATCACAATAACGGCCGCAGTGCCTAAAGCAGTCTGAGCCGCAACGAGCGCGTCGAAGTCCATCATCACGTCATCGCAAACGGATCTGGGAATGAGAGGTGTGGATGATCCGCCCGGAATGATGGCCAGGAGGTTGTCCCATCCTCCAATCACACCACCTGGGACACAAAAAAAAAAGATCACGCGCAGGTTAGCGATCGCTTAGAAACCTCCGGAAACGCCCCAGGCTCCCATCCCGGCCTAGAGCCCAGGAACGGCTGAGGTTGTGTCACCGGGCGAGTAATCCAGGGGCCCGGGGCCAACACTTCAGTGACACAAGTTCAAATCCCACCTTGTCAGCTCAAAGCATTTAAATCTTATTAATTAATAAATCTGGAATTGAGCGCTGGATTCTGTAATGGTGATTATGAAAGTATCAGATTGTCTAATAAACCCATCTGGTTCGCTAATGTCCTTTCGGGGAAGGAAATCTGCCGTCCTTACCCGGTCTGGCCTACATGTGACTCCAGACCCACAGCAAGGTGGTTTAAAAACATTAAGAAATAGCAGAGTGAGGCCATTCAGCCCCCCTCCTCGAGCCTGTTACACAGGAACAGCAGGAGGCCATTCAGCCCCCCTCCTCGAGCCTGTTACACAGGAACAGGAGGAGGCCCCATTCAGCCCCCCTCCTCGAGCCTGTTACACAGGAACAGGAGGAGGCCCCATTCAGCCCCTTCTCGAGCCTCTTACACAGGAACAGGAGGAGGCCGTTCAGCCCCTTCTCGAGCCTGTCACACAGGAACAGGAGGAAGCCATTCAGCCCCTCCCACGCCTGCTCCAACATCCAATACGATCGTAGCTGATCTTCTAGCTCAGGTCCAACTCCCTGCTCAATCACCAGAGCCCTCACTTCCCTCAATGTCCAAAAATCTCTCGATCTGAGTCGTGAATATACTCAACAACTCAGCATCCACAGCTCTCTGGAGTAAAGAATTCCCAAGGTTCGCAACCCTTTAGGTGAAGAAATTTCTCCTCATCCGAGTCCAAAAAGTTAGTCAACTCTGGCTGTGGGGTGAGAGGTCAGAGGCCACCCACCCCCACGACCTCGGCCTAGCAGACAGCAAAGCCTGCTCCCTCACCTACCCGCGTGCCTCTCGATGAGCTCCTTGAGGGGAATGGACATCTCCTCCTCCACGGTGCAGGGGTTGTTGACGTGGCCCGAGATGTTGAAGAGTTTGGTTCCGGAGTTGCGCTCACGCCCAAAGCTGTGGAACCACTTGCCGCCGCGTCGGCAGATGGTAGGGGAGACGGCCACCGTCTCCACGTTGGCGACAGTTGTCGGGCAGCCAAATACGCCTGAGGGAGAGAGAGGGAGAGGAGAGAGAGAGAGAGAGAGAGAGAGGGAGGGAGGGCGGGAGGGGGACAGCGGGAGGGAGGGCAGGAGGGAGGGCAGAAGGGGGAAAGCGGGAGGGAGGGCGGGAGGGGGAAAGCGGGAGGGAGGGATGGAGGGTGAGAGGGGGAAGGAGGCGGAGGGAGGGAGGGAGAGGGAGGGGAGCGGGGAGGGAGGGGAGGGGGAGGGAGGGAGGGGAGGGGGTGTGGGAGGGGTGGTGCGCAGGGAGCAGGCAGGAAAGCACGAGAAGGATAGGAAGAAAGGGATGGAAAGAGAGGAAATGGACAGAGCAAGAAAGAGAGGGGTGGATGGGCGAGGGAGAGAGAGAGAGGCAGAGTGAGTGAAAGTGGTCAATGGTCAACAATCGCAGCCCAGCCATGAGTCAACACGCAGGGCACCTTCCTCCATCCCTCTCCTCCTTTCTCTCTGTCACCTTTCTTTCCATCTCCTCCTCCTCCCTTCAGCCCAATCCACCTTCCCCCCCATTCCCCCTTGACCCCTCCACCTATCCCTCCATCTCCCTCTGCTCCTTCTCCCTGCCCTCCCTCTTCCCCCCCCTCCCCCCCGACCTCCATACCCCTCTCTCTTTGCCCACCCTTCATCTCTCTATCCCCCACCACTCCCCCATCCTTCCCTCACTGGCCCTTCCATCCCCCTCTCTCCAATATCTTCTCCCAGCATCTCTTCTCCCTCACACCCTTTCCTGGCCCCTCGCGTTGCTCCCTCCCCTTCCCCTCGAAATCTCCTCCTTCCTTACTCCCTCCTTCAGTTCCAACTTCCCTTTCTTCTGCGCCCTTTCACTCCCCCTTCCCTATGTCTTCCTCACTTTAACCTCCCCCAGCCTTTCACTGACATCTCACCACCGCACCCCCCTCACCGATCCCCGTAACTTTCAAAGGGTTAGGGTTAGGGTTAGCTTACCCACGTCAGCAGGGAAAGGGGGCTTCAGACGGGGTTTGCCCTGTTTTCCCTCCAGTGACTCGATCAGGGCCGTCTCCTCCCCACATATGTAGGCGCCGGCTCCACGGAATACAAATACGTCAAAATCATATCCAGACCCACAGGCATTCTTCCCAATCAGACCTGCTTCGTATGCCTCCTTAATCGCAACCTGCCATCAATGGGGGGGAGACACCAGGATCAGAAACTGTGACCCATTACCCTTTGGAGGCCAAGGGTCATATCCAAGACCAGAAACTCGATTAATTCTCCTCCTCCTTCAATTACATACAGCTGCTATAGTCTTATAATTTAAAATAAACTTAATTAAAAACCCTTAGCCTTCAATGGAGACATGAAGTGCTGACATTTATATAGCATCTTGAATCTCGTAAAACTTCCCAAGGATGGTCACAGGAGCGATTCTCAAATACAAGTTGACCCTGAGCCATACGAAATGATGAGGACAGGAGACAGACAAAAGCTTGGTCAAGAGGGAGGTTTTTGAGGAATGTTGTTGAGGAGGAGGGAGAGTGATGCAGAAAGGTTCAGGGAGGCAATTCCAGGGGTTAAAGGGCCAGGCAGGGCCACCAATGCAGGAGTGATGGAAATCAGAGATGTTCAAAAGGTCTGAATTGGAGGGAGCTTGGAGGTTTGTAGGGATAGCAGGAAGTTACAGAGATAGGGAGGGTTGTAGAGGCTGGAGGTGGTTGCAGAGACATGGAGGGTTGTAGGGGCTGGAGGAGGTTACAGAGATAGTGAGGATTGTAGGGGCTGGAGGAGGTTGCAGAGACAGGGAGGGTTGTAGGGGCTGGAGGAGGTTACAGAGATAGTGAGGATTGTAGGGGCTGGAGGAAGTTGCAGAGACAGGGAGGGTTGTAGGGGTTGGAGGAGGTTACAGAGACAGGGAGGGTTGTAGGGGCTGGAGGAGGTTACAGAGATAGTGAGGATTGTAGGGGCTGGAGGAGTTTACAGAGATAGGGAGGGTTGTAGGGGCTGGAGGAGGAGGTTACAGTAACAGGCCCAGGGTCCGGGTCTCACTGCAATGACTGACCTGTACATTGGAAGCTTCATTATAGAACTCGCCCCTGATGTAGATATAAGCAGCCTGAGCACCCATCGAGCGGCCTGCAACCAGGCAGCCTTCAATCAGCTTGTGGGGGTCATGCCTCATGATCTCTCGGTCCTTACACGTCCCTGGCTCCCCCTCATCAGCGTTCACGACCAGGTACTTGGGCCTGAAGTAGACAGGGAACAAAGTGGGTGAGAGAACAACCCTGTGATGCTCTCACTGGACTCCTAACTCCTAGATCCCACGCTCAGGCGACACTGGACCAAATCCCATTACGGCAGCTTGTGGAATTTAAATTCAATTACTAAATAATATTGCGGTATTCAAAATCAATTAATAGACAGTAAATTAATTAGTCCTTTGTTACACGGTCACTGTTACAGAGACCGTCATCAGTTGCTGTAAAGATCGAGCTGCCGTCCTTACCCGGTCTGGTTTACACATGACTCCAGATCCACGTCCAGTGACAGAATTAAAGAAAAAAGCTTCATTCACCAGCTGGACCCAGGTCACAGCCGCCGAAACTGGCCTTGTTCTGTGTTACTCTAACAGAGAGCTTCCCCACGAAATACACTGCACAGCAAACACTGCCGACAGGTACAGCACGGGGTTAGATACAGAGTAAAGCTCCCTCTACACTGTCCCCTATCAAACACTCCCAGGACAGGTACAGCACGGGGTTAGATACAGAGTAAAGCTCCCTCTACACCGTCCCCATCAAACACTCCCAGGACAGGTACAGCACAGGGTTAGATACAGAGTAAAGCTCCCTCTGCACTGTCCCCATCAAACACTCCCAGGACAGGTACAGCACAGGGTTAGATACAGAGTAAAGCTCCCTCTACACTGTCCCCATCAAACACTCCCAGGGCAGGTACAGCACGGGGTTAGATACAGAGTAAAGCTCCCTCTACACTGTCCCCATCAAACACTCCCAGGACAGGTACAGCACGGGGTTAGATACAGAGTAAAGCTCCCTCTACACCGTCCCCATCAAACACTCCCAGGACAGGTACAGCACAGGGTTAGACACAGAGTAAAGCTCCCTCTACACCGTCCCCATCAAACACTCCCAGGACAGGTACAGCACAGGGTTAGATACAGAGTAAAGCTCCCTCTACACCGTCCCCATCAAACACTCCCAGGACAGGTACAGCACGGGGTTAGATACAGAGAAAAGCTCCCTCTACACTGTCCCCATCAAACACTCCCAGGACAGGTACAGCACGGGGTTAGATACAGAGAAAAGCTCCCTCTACACTGACCCCATCAAACACTCCCAGGACAGGTACAGCACGGGGTTAGATACAGAGTAAAGCTCCCTCTACACTGTCCCCATCAAACACTCCCAGGACAGGTACAGCACGGGGTTAGATACAGAGTAAAGCTCCCTCTACACCGTCCCCATCAAACACTCCCAGGACAGGTACAGCACGGGGTTAGATACAGAGTAAAGCTCCCTCTACACCGTCCCCATCAAACACTCCCAGGACAGGTACAGCACGGGGTTAGATACAGAGTAAAGCTCCCTGTACAATTTCTGCGAGTATATCACACACTTCCTGCCCAGTGCCAGTCAGGATTGGCTCCTCCGACGTCATCGCGTACCTTCCATCCGAAGGCTTGTTCATGAAGCCCCACTTCATCCCGGTGGGAAATCCGGCTCCTCCCCTCCCCCGCAGGCCGGATGTCTTCACCTCTCCGAGAATCCAGTCGACCCCCTTCAGCAGAATCTCTTTGGTTTTGTACCAGTCTCCGCGTTTCAGAGCTCCCTTCAGCCTGGGCGGAGACAAGACAGAAAGGAGTTATACTGCCTGGGGAAACCTGGGGGATGCTCAGAGGGGGTGGTGGGGACAGCGGGGGGAGGAGGGGGCAATTTCCTGGGATTTCCAAGGAAAAGGCTGAGGATGGGAACTTGCCAATCATCCTGTCGCCCAGCAAGGGAGCGTCCCCATTTATGTCACACGGTAAGCGAACGTCCCCATTTGTACTGTCACTCACTGAGGGGGCTTTCACAATTTTAACGTCACTCAGTAAGGGAGCGGCCCCATTTATACCGTCACTCAGTAAGGGAGCGTCCCCATTTATACCGTCACGCAGTAAGGGAGCGTCCCCATTTATACCGTCACGCAGTAAGGGAGCGTCCCCATTTATACCGTCACGCAGTAAGGGAGCGTCCCCATTTTGACCGTCACGCAGTAAGGGAGCGTCCCCATTTTGACCGTCACGCAGTAAGGGAGCGTCCCCATTTATACCGTCACGCAGTAAGGGAGCGTCCCCATTTATACCGTCACGCAGTAAGGGAGCGTCCCCATTTATACCGTCACGCAGTAAGGGAGCGTCCCCATTTATACCGTCACGCAGTAAGGGAGCGTCCCCATTTATACCGTCACGCGGTAAGGGAGCGTCCCCATTTATACCGTCACGCGGTAAGGGAGCGTCCCCATTTATACCGTCACGCGGTAAGGGAGCGTCCCCATTTATACCGTCACGCGGTAAGGGAGCGTCCCCATTTATACCGTCACGCGGTAAGGGAGCGTCCCCATTTATACCGTCACGCGGTAAGGGAGCGTCCCCATTTATACCGTCACGCGGTAAGGGAGCGTCCCCATTTATACCGTCACGCGGTAAAGGAGCGTCCCCATTTATACCGTCACGCGGTAAGGGAGCGTCCCCATTTATACCGTCACGCGGTAAGGGAGCGTCCCCATTTATACCGTCACGCGGTAAGGGAGCGTCCCCATTTATATTCCAACTCATAGTTTGAGTTCATCCTCATTTCCCTGTCCAGGAGTTAGGCAGTGTCCCAATGTCCGTCTCCTGTTACCGGGTGTCCCTCATTCAGCCCCTCAGTTAGGGAGTGTCCCTCATTCAGCCCCTCAGTTAGGGAGTGTCCCTCATTCAGCCCCTCAGTTAGGGAGTGTCCCTCATTCAGCCCCTCAGTTAGGGAGTGTCCCTCATTCAGCCCCTCAGTTAGGGAGTGTCCCTCATTCAGCCCCTCAGTTAGGGAGTGTCCCTCATTCAGCCCCTCAGTTAGGGAGTGTCCCTCATTCAGCCCCTCAGTTAGGGAGTGTCCCTCATTCAGCCCCTCAGTTAGGGAGTGTCCCTCATTCAGCCCCTCAGTTAGGGAGTGTCCCTCATTCAGCCCCTCAGTTAGGGAGTGTCCCTCATTCAGCCCCTCAGTTAGGGAGTGTCCCTCATTCAGCCCCTCAGTTAGGGAGTGTCCCTCATTCAGCCCCTCAGTTAGGGAGTGTCCCTCATTCAGCCCCTCAGTTAGGGAGTGTCCCTCATTCAGCCCCTCAGTTAGGGAGTGTCCCTCATTCAGCCCCTCAGTTAGGGAGTGTCCCTCATTCAGCCCCTCAGTTAGGGAGTGTCCCTCATTCAGCCCCTCAGTTAGGGAGTGTCCCTCATTCAGCCCCTCAGTTAGGGAGTGTCCCTCATTCAGCCCCTCAGTTAGGGAGTGTCTCTCATTCAGCCCCTCAGTTAGGGAGTGTCCCTCATTCAGCCCCTCAGTTAGGGAGTGTCCCTCATTCAGCCCCTCAGTTAGGGAGTGTCCCTCATTCAGCCCCTCAGTTAGGGAGTGTCCCTCATTCAGCCCCTCAGTTAGGGAGTGTCCCTCATTCAGCCCCTCAGTTAGGGAGTGTCCCTCATTCAGCCCCTCAGTTAGGGAGTGTCCCTCATTCAGCCCCTCAGTTAGGGAGGGTCCCTCATTCAGCCCCTCAGTTAGGGAGCGTCCCTCATTCAGCCCCTCAGTTAGGGAGCGTCCCTCATTCAGCCCCTCAGTTAGGGAGCGTCCCTCATTCAGCCCCTCGGTTAGGGAGCGTCCCTCATTCAGCCCCTCGGTTAGGGAGCGTCCCTCATTCAGCCCCTCGGTTAGGGAGCGTCCCTCATTCAGCCCCTCGGTTAGGGAGCGTCCCTCATTCAGCCCCTCGGTTAGGGAGCGTCCCTCATTCAGCCCCACGGTTAGGGAGCGTCCCTCATTTAGCCCCTAGGTTAGGGAGCGTCCCTCATTTAGCCCCTAGGTTAGGGAGCGTCCCTCATTTAGCCCCTAGGTTAGGGAGCGTCCCTCATTTAGCCCCTAGGTTAGGGAGCGTCCCTCATTTAGCCCCTAGGTTAGGGAGCGTCCCTCATTTAGCCCCTAGGTTAGGGAGCGTCCCTCATTTAGCCCCTAGGTTAGGGAGCGTCCCTCATTTAGCCCCTAGGTTAGGGAGCGTCCCTCATTTAGCCCCTAGGTTAGGGAGCGTCCCTCATTTAGCCCCTAGGTTAGGGAGCGTCCCTCATTTAGCCCCTCGGTTAAGGAGTGTCCCTCATTTAGCTCCTAGGTTAAGGAGTGTCCCTCATTTAGCCCCTAGGTTAGGGAGTGTCCCTCATTTACTCCACCCCTCAGTTCAGAAAGGTCCCCGTTTACCCCATCTCAGTTAGGGGGCGCCCTCATTTGCCCCATTGGGTAGTTAGGGAGTGTCCCCATTTACCCAACTTATATAAATGGCGTGTCCCCATGTACCTCGTCCCCTCTGTTGGGGCACGTCCCCAAATCACCACATCCCCCCAAGTGAGCCCTCGGCCCTGGGCACCGCTCACCTCCAGTCATGGCGGCCGTACAGGTTGGTGAAGATCCGGTCTTCATCCTTGAGGGGTCCGTACTTGGTCTTGGCGGGAGCGCCCTGCAAGGATGGGTGGCACAGACATTAGCGATACCCCAGTGAAGCACCATCGGGCAGATTGGTGTGGCACGGCCTGGCACTACCTGGCTTCTCTCTCTCTCCCCACACCACCCAAACCCTCCAATACACAGGAGGGGGAAAGATGGGGGAGGGGGGAAGAGGGGGGAGAAGAGGGGGAAGAGGGGGGAGAAGAGGGGGGAAGAGGGGGGAAGAGGGGGGAAGAGGGGGGAAGAGGGGGAAGAGGGGGGAAGAGGGGGGAAGAGGGGGGAAGAGGGGGGAAGAGGGGGGAAGAGGGGGGAAGAGGGGGGAAGAGGGGGGAAGAGGGGGGAAGAGGGGGGAAGAGGGGGGAAGAGGGGGGAAGAGGGGGGAAGAGGGGGGAAGAGGGGGAAGAGGGGGGAAGAGGGGGGAAGAGGGGGGAAGAGGGGGAAGAGGGGGGAGGGGGGAAGAGGGGGGAGGGGGGAAGAGGGGGGAGGGGGGAAGAGGGGGAGGGGGGAAGAGGGGGGAGGGGGGGAGGGGGGAAGAGGGGGGAGGGGGGAAGAGGGGGGAGGGGGGAAGAGGGGGGAGGGGGGAAGAGGGGGGAGGGGGGAAGAGGGGGAGGGGGGAAGAGGGGGGAGGGGGAAGAGGGGGGAGGGGGGAAGAGGGGGGAGGGGGGAAGAGGGGGAGGGGGGAAGAGGGGGGAGGGGGGAAGAGGGGGGAGGGGGGAAGAGGGGGGAGGGGGGAAGAGGGGGGAGGGGGGAAGAGGGGGGAGGGGGGAAGAGGGGGGAAGAGGGGGGAGGGGGGAAGGGGGAAGAGGGGGGAGGGGGGAAGAGGGGGGAGGGGGGAAGAGGGGGAGGGGGGAAGAGGGGGGAGGGGGGAAGAGGGGGGAGGGGGGAAGAGGGGGGAGGGGGGAAGAGGGGGGAGGGGGGAAGAGGGGGGAGGGGGGAAGAGGGGGGAGGGGGGAAGAGGGGGGAGGGGGGAGGGGGGAAGAGGGGGGAGGGGGGAAGAGGGGGGAGGGGGAAGAGGGGGGAGGGGGAAGAGGGGGGAGGGGGGAAGAGGGGGGAGGGGGGAAGAGGGGGGAGGGGGAAGAGGGGGGAGGGGGGGAGGGGGGAAGGGGGGAGGGGGGAAGGGGGAGGGGGGGAGGGGGAAGGGGGGAGGGGGGAAGAGGGGAGGGTAGCAATCAATTCGGAAGGCAATTGCACACTGGCCTTTATTGCAAAGGGGATTGGAGAACAGGAGTAAAGATGTCTTACTCCAGGCGCACAGGGTTTTAGTGAGACCACTTCTGGAACATGGTGCAGTCTTGGTCTCCACATTTAAGAAAAGATACACTTGCAGTGGGAGGCGGGACACTGAAGGGTCACTAGATTGGTCCCTGGGCTGAGAAGGAGGTTGGGGGGGTGGTTCGATGAGGAGAGGCTGGGTAAATTGGGTCTATATTCTCTGGAGTTTAGAAGAACGAGAGGTGATCTCATTGAAACACGCACGATTCTGAAGGGGTTTGACAGGGTGGGGGCTGAGAGATTGTCTCTGCTGCTCGGGGTGGGGGAATCTAAAACACAGGGGCAGGTTCAGGTTGGGGGCCAATACTTTCGGACTGAGATGAGGAGAAATTACTTCACACAAAAAGGTTGTGAATCTTTGGAATTCTCCACCCCATCGCTCCATCGCTGAATACATTTCAGGCTGAGATAGACGGGTTTGTGGTTTCTCGTTGGGAATTAAGGGATAGGGGGAGTGGGCGGGAAAATGGAGTGGGGGGTCCCAAGATCAGTCACGATCGTAATGAATAGCGGAGCAGCCTCGAAGCAGCATGTGGTCTAGTCCTGCTTCTATTTGTTGTGAACACTAAGCTTACCTGCTGGGATGTCGAGGAAGTAAACCGGACCAGGGAGAGAGCAGCTCCCTGCGAGGAGAAAGGCCCTCGTAGCCCACTGCCCACGATCTGTCTTACACCCAGCATCGAGATCTGAGAGAGAGAGAGAGAGAGTCAGAGCCTCTTGAGAGCAAACACGAGAGAGAGTCAGTGCGTGAGCGAGCACGCGCGAAAGAGAGTCAGAGTGCGGGCGAGAGGGTCAGGGCGCACGTGCGAGAGAGGGGGTCGGAATACTGACCCCCGTGCCCGGGCAGAGGGACGCTGACCCCCGTGCCCGGGCAGAGGGACGCTGACCCCCCGTGCCCGGGCAGAGGGACGCTGACCCCCGTGCCCGGGCAGAGGGACGCTGACCCCCGTGCCCGGGCAGAGGGACGCTGACCCCCGTGCCCGGGCAGAGGGACGCTGACCCCCGTGCCCGGGCAGAGGGACGCTGACCCCCGTGCCCGGGCAGAGGGACGCTGACCCCCGTGCCCGGGCAGAGGGACGCTGACCCCCGTGCCCGGGCAGAGGGACGCTGACCCCCGTGCCCGGGCAGAGGGACGCTGACCCCCGTGCCCGGGCAGAGGGACGCTGACCCCCCGTGCCCGGGCAGAGGGACGCTGACCCCCGTGCCCGGGCAGAGGGACGCTGACCCCCGTGCCCGGGCAGAGGGACGCTGACCCCCGTGCCCGGGCAGAGGGACGCTGACCCCCGTGCCCGGGCAGAGGGACGCTGACCCCCGTGCCGGGCAGAGGGACGCTGACCCCCGTGCCCGGGCAGAGGGACGCTGACCCCGTGCCCGGGCAGAGGGACGCTGACCCCCGTGCCCGGGCAGAGGGACGCTGACCCCCGTGCCCGGGCAGAGGGACGCTGACCCCCGTGCCCGGGCAGAGGGACGCTGACCCCCGTGCCCGGGCAGCAGAATACTACCTACCCCTGAATATTATTGTGCCACAGGGCTAAATGCCCCCCTGCAGGCCCCAATCTTTACCTGCCCCACCTCCCTGTCTTCATCTCCTACCCCTCCTCCAAGTGACAAACCCTCTTTTCCACCCTCCTTCCCTCTGTTTTCCTCTCACCTTCACTCACCTCTCCAACAACAATGCTAGCCCTGCCGGAAGTACTCCTCTGCAACTCTAAACCGGAAGCCGACGGCGTCACGTGACGCGGAACTCTTACATAATGCCCCACCCCCCCCTCGGCCATCTTTGTCGGGGGCGAAGCCGCTCGCGGCCGCCAATCTCAGGGCTCAGGGAGCAGTGGCCCCCTTCGCCATCTTTCTTAGGGGCATAAATGTGAGGGGGGTTGGGACCTGAGGACGCAACGCACCGGAGGACCTGGTCGCCATCTTTGTGCGGGGCGAGGCCTTGCGGGGCGCCATTTGCGTTAGAGGTAGGGCGGGACCAAATCATTCAACGGACGCCACATCCGGGTACCAAGTGGTGCAGCCATCTTTGTCGGGGGCGGACAGGGAGAGAGGGCAAGTGAGACAACCGCGCACAGGAAGGACGGCCGCCATTATGGATGGGGGCGGGCGGGCGCGGACGATCGCGACGAGAAGCCGCCTTGGAGACGGGTGAGCGAACGGGCCTAGGGGGTGGGGGGGCAGGTCTTCGAGATCGAGCGGCATGATCCGCACTTCCACGCAACAGGAATACATTTTTCATTTCTTGATTTCGCCTTCACTGCCCGCCTCCTCCACCTTCGTCAAGATCGCCCCTCCCCGAGGACCTCGGCATTCCTGCCGCCATGTTTGATCCTGGCATCCGAGTGGCCGTGGGCTCCAGAGGGGCCGCCATCTTTGATCAAGGCAGGTCCCAGCAGAAACCCTGGGTGTTCACAAAGGCAACTTGCTGCCAGCAAATTGGTTCATACATTTCCCCCAGAATTATGTCGATCACCATTGGTAAGATCACAGCCTTCAAATTGCTCATCGTTGTTTTCAATTCAACCCCTCCCTATCTCTGTAACCTCCTCCAGCCCCTACAACCCTCCCTATCTCTGTAACCTCCTCCAGCCCCTACAACCCTCCCTATCTCTGTAACCTCCTCCAGCCCCTACAACCCTCTCTATCTCTGTAACCTCCTCCAGCCCCTACACCCCTCCCTATCTCTGTAACCTCCTCCAGCCCCTACAACCCTCCCTATCTCTGTAACCTCCTCCAGCCCCTACAACCCTCCTTATCTCTGTAACCTCCTCCAGCCCCCTACAACCCTCCCTATCTCTGTAACCTCCTCCAGCCCCTACAACCCTCCCTATCTCCGTCGCCTCCTCCAGCCCCTACAACCCTCCTTATCTCTGTAACCTCCTCCAGCCCCTACAACCCTCCCTATCTCCGTCGCCTCCTCCAGCCCCTACAACCCTCCTTATCTCTGTAACCTCCTCCAGCCCCTACAACCCTCCCTATCTCTGTAACCCTCTTCCAGCCCCTACAACCCTCCCTATCTCTGTAACCTCCTCCAGCCCCCTACAACCCTCCCTATCTCTGTAACCTCCTCCAGCCTCCTACAACCCTCCCTATCTCTGTAACCTCCTCCAGCCCCTACAACCCTCCAGATCTCTGTAACCCCCTCCAGAGTGACACGAGATTGATGATGATGACGTGAATGTGCGAGAGGAGGAGAGAGGGAGGAAGAGGTGGGGAAGGGGAATGTGATTGTTGAAAAGGCTTCGGATGAGGACGTGGTTGGCATATCGCACGCCAGGACCAAATACCTACTTTGTGGGCCCATATTTCTCTGGTCACCCTGCAGGTCGGCCAGTCACAATGTAAGCCGACGATTAGATGAGGGAGCAGGCGAGCAGTTAGTGTTAAACCCAAACACCACTAGACTCTCGGTTTCTGTCACACAAGTCCTGGAACACGTACCTCTCACATCATGCCGTCTGCCACAATGAGAACATCCTGCGTTGATGTCAAACCCCGCTCCAAGACCCTCAAACTCTCCCTCCGCCGACCCTCTTGTGATGGAATCAATGATTTCAAAACAAAATGATGGCTGCGGAATACATTTATTGAGTGTTTGGTGAGGCCACCGTAGGTGAATAGCTGCAGAGTCAGCGACAGGATTTCTGAGGGGATGTGCAAACGTGTTGGAGGCAGAATCCCTTCTGCCAGGGGTGCTGCCATGGAGACAGGTGTATATTTCAGCACAGCAAGATCCCACCAGCATTTTACCAATCGATGCTGTAATATGTTTTCCCGTTGGGAGTTCAGAGAGGAACGTTTATTTCTTTCACTCACTAATCCCTGGGAAGACTTGAGTGTCATCGGCAAGTCCGGCATTTATTGCCCATGCCTAATTGCCCCTTGAGAAGGTGGTGGTGAGCTGCCTTCTTAAACCGCTGCAGTCCCATGTGGTGTAGGTACACCCACAGTGCTGTTAAGGAGGGATTTCCAGGATTTTGACCCAGCGACAGTGAAGGAACGGCCGATATATTTCCAAGCCAGGATGATGTGTGGCTTGGAGGGGAACTTCCAGGTGGTGGTGTTCCCATCTGTCTGCTGCCCTTGTCCTTCTAGATGGTAGTTGTCGTGGGTTTGGAAGGTGCTGTCGAAGGAGCCTTGGTGAGTTGCTGCAGTGCATCTTGTAGACGGTACACACACTGCTACTACTGTGCGTCGGTGGTGGAGGGAGTGAATGTTTGAGGATGGGTGCCAATCGGGTGAGCTTTGTCCTGGATAGTCTCGAGATTGGAGGGGCTGAATACCTTCCACATGTTCCTGTTAAACAGGGTCAAGCAGGCTCAATGGACCCTTCCTGTTCTCTGTCACAGAGCCAAGGGGCTGAATGGGATCCTCATCTTCCTGTGTGATAGGCTCGAGAAGGGGCTGAATGGCCTCCTCCTTTTCCTGTCTAACAGGCTCAGGGAAGGGCTGAATGGCCTTCTCCTGTTCCTGCCTAACAGGCTTGAGAAGGGGCTGAATGGCCCTCTCCTGTTCCTGGTGTAACAGGCTTGAGAAGGGGCTGAATGGCCCTCTCCTGTTCATGGTGTAACAGGCTGGAGAAGGGGCTGAATGATTGCTTTCTGAAGGTATGTGTGCAATGGCTGGAATCTGAAGCGGACTATGAATGGGCTGTGTAGACTTTTAGTGAAAAGGGCTTCAGCACAAACACAGTGAGAGATACAGGGAAGGTCATGGGAGCAATTTAAATTTTATCAAACAGCCTTTTCCCACTTTGCACATTCTTCACAAGATTCCCACCGTCACAGGGGAGCTCTTTGAAAATAAAGATGTGAATGTAATCATCACCTGGACCGACGAAAACCTGCAGATAAAAGAGAATTGTGATCAGAAACCTATCACAGCACACCCTCAGTACTGACCCTCTGACAGTGCAGCACTCCCTCAGTACTGACCCTCCGACAGTGCGGCACTCCCTCAGTACTGACCCTCTGACAGTGCGGCACTCCCTCAGTACTGACCCTCCGACAGTGCGGCACTCCCTCAGTACTGATCCTCTGACAGTGCAGCACTCCCTCAGTACTGACCCTCCGACAGTGCAGCGCTCCCTCAGTACTGACCCTCTGACAGTGTGACACTCCCTCAGTACTGACCCTCCGACAGTGTGACACTCCCTCAGTACTGACCCTCCAAAAGTGCGGCGCTCCCTCAATACTGACCCTCCGACAGTGCGGCACTCCCTCAGTACTGACCGTCCGACAGTGCGGCGCTCCCTCAGTACTGACCATCCGACAGTGAGGCGCTCCCTCAGTTCTGACCCTCCGACAGTGCAGCACTCCCTCAGTACTGACCCTCCGACAGTGCGACACTCCCTCAGTACTGACCCTCCGACAGTGCGGCGCTCCCTCAATATTGACCCTCCGACAGTGCGGCGCTCCCTCAGGACTGACCCTCCGAGAGTGCGGCGCTCCCTCAGTAATGACACTCTGACAGAGCAGCTCTCCCTCAGTACTGACCCTCCGACAGTGCCGCACTCCCTCAGTACTGACCATCCGACAGTGCAGCACTCCCTCAATACTGACCCTTCGACAGTGCGGCACTCCCTCAGTACTGACCCTCCGATAGTGCGGCGCTCCCTCAGTACTGACCATCCGACAGTGAGGTGCTCCCTCAGTTCTGACCCTCCGACAGTGCGGCACTCCCTCAGTACTGACACTCTGACAGTGCAGCGCTCCCTCAGTACTGACCCTCTGACAGTGCAGCGCTCCCTCAGTACTGACCCTCTGACAGTGTGACACTCCCTCAGTACTGACCCTCCAACAGTGCGGCGCTCCCTCAATACTGACCCTCCGACAGTGCGGCGCTCCCTCAGGACTGACCCTCCGACGGTGCGGCGCTCCCTCAGGACTGACCCTCCGAGAGTGCGGCGCTCCCTCAGTAATGACACTCTGACAAAGCAGCTCTCCCTCAGTACTGACCCCCAGACAGTGCAGCGCTCCCTCAGTACTGACCCTTCGACAGTGCCGCACTCCCTCAGTACTGACCATCCGACAGTGCAGCACTCCCTCAGTACTGACCCTCCGACAGTGCGGCACTCCCTCAGTACTGATCCTCCGACAGTGCGGCGCTCCCTTAGGACTGAACCTACAACAGTGCGGCACTCCCTCAGTACTGACCCTCCGACAGTGCGGCACTCCCTCAGTACTGACCCTCCGACAGTGCGGCGCTCCCTCAGTACTGACCCTCCGACAGTGCGGCACTCCCTCAGTACTGACCCTCCGACAGTGCCGCGCTCCCTCAGTACTGACCCTCTGACAGTGCGGCGCTCCCTCAGTACTGACCCTCCGATAGTGCAGCACTCCCTCAGTACTGACCCTCCGACAGTGCGGCGCTCCCTTAGTACCGACCCTCCCACATTGCGGCGCTCCCTCGGTACTGACCCCCAGACAGTACGGCACTCCCTCAGAACTGACCCCCAGACAGTGCAGCACTCCATCAGTACTGACCCTCTGACAGAGCGGCACTCCCTCAGTACCGACTCTCCGATAGTGCATTGGTCCCTCAGTACTGACCCTCCTATATCTGTAACGTCCTCCAGCGCCAACCACCCTCCCTAGCTCACATCACCTTCTCAAGTACAAATAGGGATGGGCAATAATGCTGGCTCAGCCAGTGAAGCCCGACAACCCTCCCTAACTCTGTAACCTCCTCCAGCCCCTACAACCCTCCCTATCTTTGTAACCTCCTCCAGCCCCTACAACCCTCCCTATCTCTGTAACCTCCTCCAGCCCCTACAACCCTCCCTATCTCTGTTACCTCCTCTTGCCCCTACAACCCTCCCTAACTCTGTAATCTCCTCCAGCCCATACAACCCTCCCTATCTCTGCAACCTCCTCCAGCCCCTACAACCCTCCCTAACTCTGTAACCTCCTCCAGCCCATACAACCCTCCCTATCTCTGTAACCTCCTCCAGCCCCTACAACCCTCCCTATCTCTGTAACCTCCTCCAGCCCCTACAACCCTCCCTATCTCTGTAACCTCCTCCAGCCCCTACAACCCTCCCTATCTCTGTAACCTCCTCCAGCCCCTACAACCCTCCCTATCTCTGTAACCTCCTCCAGCCCCTACAACCCTCCCTATCTCTGTAACCTCCTCTTGCCCCTACAACCCTCCCTAACTCTGTAACCTCCTCCAGCCCCTACAACCCTCCCTATCTCTGTACCCTCCTGCAGTCCCTACAACCCTCCCTATCTCTGTAACCTCCTCCAACCCCTACAACCCTCCATATCCCTCTAAATTCCTCCAGCCCCAACAATCCTCCCTTTGTCTGTAACCTCCTCCAGCCTCTACAACACTCCCTATCTCTGTAACCTCCTCCAGCCCCTACAACCCTCCCTATCTCTGTAACCTCCTCCAGCCCCTACAAGCCTCCCAATCTCTCTACATGCCATTTCCTCTACATTGGAGAGACCAAACGCAGACTGGGCGACCGCTTTGCAGAACACCTTCGGTCTGTCCACGAGAATGACCCAGAGCTCCCTGTCGCTTCCCATTTTAACACTCCACCCTGCTCTCTTGCCCACATGTCAGTCCTTGGCTTGCTGCATTGTTCCAGTGAAGCCCAACGCAAACTGGAGGAACAGCACCTCATCTTCCGAATAGGCACTTTACAGCCTTCCGGGCTGAATATTGAGTTCAACAACTTGAGATCTTGAACTCCCTCCCCCATCCCCACCCCCTTTCCGTTTCTTCCCCCTCCCTTTTGTTTTTTCCAATAATTTATATAGATTTTTCTTTTCCCACCTATTTCCATTATTTTTAAATGTATTCCACCCATGGTTTATTTCACCCCACCCCGACTAGAGCTACCTTGCTCGTCCTGCTCTCCAATCTTAATTAGCACATTCTTTTAGATAATATCACCACCTTCAACACCTCTTTGATCTTTTGTCTGTGACATCTTTTGGTTATCTGCTCCTATCACTGCTTGCTTGTCCCAACATCCCCCCCTCACACTTCTTCCCCCCCCGTTCCCCGTAAACCAGCTTATATTTCACCCCTTTCCTATTTCTACTTAGTTCTGTTGAAGTGTCATGAGGACTCGAAACGTCAACTTTGTTCTTCTCCGCTGATGCTGTCGGACCTGCTGAGTTATTCCAGGTATTTCTGTTTTTGTTCCCAATCTCCCTAACCTCCTCCAGCCACAACAACCCTCCCTATCTCTGTAACCTCCTCCAGCCACAACAACCCTCCCTATCTCTGTAAACTCCATCAGCCCCTAAAACCCACCTTATCTCCGTAACATCCTACAACCCTCCCTATGTCTGTAACCTCCTACAACGCTCCATATCCATGTAACCTCCTCCAGCCCCTGCAATCCGCCCTATCACTGTAACCTCCTCCGACGCCTACAACCCTCCCTATCACCGTAACCTCCAACAACCCTCCCTATCTCTGTAACCTCCTCCAGCCCCTACAACCCTCCCTATCTCATTAACCTCCTCCAGACCCTACAACCCTCCCTATCTCTGTACCCTCCTCCAGCCCCTACAACCCTCCCTATCTCTGTAACCTCCTCCAGCCCCTACAACCCTATATTTCTCTCTAACCTCTGGCCCCGACAGCCCTCCCTATCTCTGTAAACATCTGCAGCCCCTTCAACCCTCCCTATCGCTCTAACCTACTCTATCCCATACAACTCTCCCTATCTCTGTAACCTCCTCCAATCCCTGCAATCCTCCCTATATCTGTAACATCCTCCAGCCCATACAACCCTCCCTATCTCTGTAACCTCCTCCAGCCCCTACAACCCTCCCTATCTCTGTTACCTCCTCCAGCACCTACAACCCTCCTTATCACCGTAGCCCCCTCTAGCCCCTGCAACCCTCCCTTTCTCTGTAACCTCCTCCAGCCCCTACAACCCTCCCTAACTCTGTAACCTCCTACAACCCTCCCTATCTCTGTACGCTCCTCCAGCCCCTACAGCCCTCCCTATCTCTGTAACCTCCTACTACCCTCCCTATCTCTGTAACCTCTCCAGCCCCTACAACCCTATATTTCTCTCTAACCTCTGGCCTCGACAGCCCTCCCTATCTCTGTAAACTTCTGCAGCCCCTTCAACCCTCCCTATTGCTCTTACATCCTCCATCCCATACAACTGTCCCTATCTCCATAACCTCCTCCAATCCCTGCAACCCTCCCTATATCTGTAACATCCTCCAGCCCATACAACCCTCCCTATCTCTGTAACCTCCTCCAGCCACTACAACCCTCCCTATCTCTGTACCCTCCTCCAGCCCCTACAACCCTCCCTATCTCTGCAACCGCCTACTACCCTCCCTATCTCTGTAAACTCCTCCAGCCCCTACAACCCTCCCTATCTCTGTAACCTCCTCCAGCTCCTAGAACCCTCCCTATCTCTGAAACCTTCCCCAGTCCCTACAACCCTCCAAATCCCTGTAACCTCCTCCAACCCCTACAACCCTCCATATCCCTGTAAACTCGTACAGCCCCAACAACCCTCCCTGTCTCTGGAAACTCCTCCAGCCCCTACAACGCTCCATATTTCTGTAAACTCCTCCAACCCCTACAACCCATCCTATGTCTGTAACCTCCTCCAGCCCCTACAACCCTCCCTAACACCGTAACCTCCTCCAGCCCCTACAAGCCTCCCAATCTCTCTA
Organism: Cetorhinus maximus; assembly: GCF_964194155.1. NCBI lineage: Eukaryota > Metazoa > Chordata > Chondrichthyes > Lamniformes > Cetorhinidae > Cetorhinus > Cetorhinus maximus. The sequence goes on along the minus strand of NW_027597195.1, from coordinate 71,825 downwards.
CATGCCGTTTCCTCTACATTGGAGAGACCAGACGCAGACTGGGCGACCGCTTTGCAGAACACCTTCTGTCTGTCCTCAAGAATGACCCAGACCTCCCTGTCACTTCCCATTTTAACACTCCACCCTGCTCTCTTGCCCACATGTCCGTCCTTGGCTTGCTGCATTGTTCCAGTGAAGCTCAACGCAAACTGGAGGAACAGCACCTCACCTTCCGACTAGGCACTTTACAGCCTTCCGGACTGAATATTAAATTCAAAAACTTGAGATCTTGAACTCCGTCCTCCATCCCCAACCCCTTTCCGTTTCTTCCCCCTCCCTTTTGTTTTTTCCAATAATTTATGTAGATTTTTCTTTTCCCACCTATTTTCATTATTTTTAAATGTATTCCACCCATGGTTTATTTCACCCCACCCCCAGTATAGCTACCTTGCTCGTCCTGCTCTCCAATCTTAATTAGCACATTCTTTTAGATAATATCACCACCTTCAACACATCTTTGATCTTTTGTCTGTGACATCTTTTGGTTATCTGCCCCTATCACTGCTTGCTTGTCCCAACAACCCTCCCCCCCACACTTCTTCCCCCCCCGTTCCCCGTAAACCAGCTTATATTTCACCCCTTTCCTATTTGTACTTAGTTCTATTGAAGTGTCATGAGGACTCGAAACGTCAACTTTGCTCTTCTCCGCTGATGCTGTCAGACCTGCTGAGTTATTCCAGGTAATTCTGTTTTTGTTCCCAATCTCCCTAACCACCTCCAGCCTCAACAACCCTCCGTATCTCTGTAACCTCCACCAGCCCCTCCAACCCACCTTATCCCCGTAACATCCTACAACCCTCCCTATGTCTGTAACCTCCTACAACGCTCCATATCCATGTAACCTCCTCCAGCCCCTGCAATCCGCCCTATCTCTGTAACCTCCTCCGATGCCTACAACCCTCCCTATCACCGTAACCTCCAACAACCCTCCCTATCTCTGTAACCTCCTCCAGCCCCTACAACCCTCCCTATCTCTGTACCCTCCTCCAGCCCCTACAACCCTCCCTATCTCTGTAACCTCCTCCAGCCCCTACAACCCTATATTTCTCTCAAACCTCTGGCCCCGACAGCCCTCCCTATCTCTGTAAACTTCTGCAGCCCCTTCAACCCTCCCTATCGCTCTAACCTCCTCTATCCCATCCAACTCTCCCTATCTCTGTAACCTCCTCCAATCCCTGCAACCCTCCCTATATCTGTAACATCCTCCAGCTCATACAACCCTCCCTATCTCTGTAACCTCCTCCAGCCCCTACAACCCTCCCTATCTCTGTCACCTCCTCCAGCACGTACAACCCTCCTTATCACTGTAGCCCCTTCTAGCCCCTACAACCCTCCCTATCTCTGCAACCTCCTACTACCCTCCCTATCTCTGTAACCTCCTCCAGTCCCTACAACGCTCCCTCTCTCTGTAAACTCCTCCACCCTCTTCAAACCTCCCTATCTCTGTAACCTTCTGCAGCCCCTTCCACCCTCCGTATCTCTCTAACCTCCTCCATCCCATGCAACTCTCCCTGTCTCTGTAACCTCCTCCATCTCCAACAACCTTCCCTGTCTCTGTAACCTCCTCCAATCCGTACAACCCTCCCTATATCTGTAAAAGCCTCCAGCCCCTACAACCCTCCCTATCTCTGTAACCTACTCCAGCCCCTACAACCCTCCCTATCTCTGTAACCTCCTCCAGCTCCTAGAACCCTCCCTATCTCTGAAACCTTCCCCAGACCCTACAACCCTCCAAATCCCTGTAACCTCCTCCAACTCCTACAACCCTCCATATCCCTGTAACCTCCTCCAGCCCCTACAAGCTTCCCTATCTCTGTAACCTCCTCCAGCCCCTACATCCCTCCCTATCTCTGTAACCTCCTACTACCCTCCCTATCTCTGTAACCTCTCCAGCCCCTACAACCCTATATTTTCTCTAACCTCTGGCCCCGACAGCCCTCCCTATCTCTGTAAACTTCTGCAGCCCCTTCAACCCTCCCTATTGCTCTTACATCCTCCATCCCATACAACTCTCCCTATCTCCGTAACCTCCTCCAATCCCTGCAACCCTCCCTATATCTGTAACATCCTCCAGCCCATACAACCCTCCCTATCTCTGTAACCTCCTCCGGCCACTACAACCCTCCCCATCTCTGTCACCTCCTCCAGCACCTACAACCCTCCATATCCCTGTAACCTCCTCCAGCCCCTACAAGCTTCCCTATCTCTGTAACCTCCTCCAGCCCCTACATCCCTCCCTATCTCTGTAACCTCCTCCAGCCCCTACAACCTTCCCATTCTCTGTACGCTCCTCCAGCCCCTACAGCCCTCCCTATCTCTGTAACCTCCTACTACCCTCCCTATCTCTGTAACCTCTCCAGCCCCTACAACCCTATATTTCTCTCTAACCTCTGGCCTCGACAGCCTTCCCTATCTCTGTAAACTTCTGCAGCCGCTTCAACCCTCCCTATTGCTCTTACATTCTCCATCCCATACAACTCTCCCTATCTCTGTAACATCCTCCAGCCCATACAACCCTCCCTATCTCTGTAACCTCCTCCAGCCCCTACAACCCTCCCTATCTCTGTCACCTCCTCCAGCACCTACAACTCTCCTTATCACTGTACCCTCCTCCAGCCCCTACAACCCTCCCTATCTCTGCAACCGCCTACTACCCTCCCTATCTCTGTAACCTCCTCCAGCCCCTACAACCCTCCCTATCTCTGAAACCTTCCCCAGCCCCTACAACCCTCCAAATCCCTGTAACCTCCTCCAACCCCTACAACCCTCCATATCCCTGTAAACTCCTACAGCCCCAACAACCCTCCCTGTCTCTGGAAACTCCTCCAGCCCCTACAACGCTCCATATTTCTGTAAACTCCTCCAACCCCTACAACCCATCCTATGTCTGTAACCTCCTCCAGCCCCTACAACACTCCCTCTCTCTGTAACCTCCTTCAGCCCCTACAACGCTCCCTATCACTGTAACCTGCTCCAGCACCTACAAGCCTCCCAATCTCTCTACATGCCGTTTCCTCTACATTGGAGAGACCAAACGCAGACTGGGCGACCGCTTTGCAGAACACCTTCTGTCTGTCCACAAGAATCACCCAGAGCTCCCTGTCGCTTCCCATTTTAACACTCCACCCTGCTCTCTTGCCCACATGTCCGTCCTTGGCTTGCTGCATTGTTCCAGTGAAGCTCAACGCAAACTGGAGGAACAGCAGCTCACCTTCCGACTAGGCACTTTACAGCCTTCCGGACTGAATATTGAATTCAAAAACATGAGATCTTGAACTCCCTCCCCCCATCCCCACCACCTTTCCGTTTCTTCCCCCTCCCTTTTGTCTTTTTCAATAATTTATGTAGATTTTTCCTTTCCCGCCTATTTCCATTATTTTTAAATGTATTCCACCCATGGTTTATTTCACACCACCCCGACTAGAGCTACCTTGCTCGTCCTACACTCCAATCTTAATTAGCACATTCTTTTAGATAATATCACCACCTTCAACACCTCTTTGATCTTTTGTCTGTGACATCTTTTGATTATCTGCTCCTATCACTGCTTGCTTGTCCCAACTACCCCCCCTCACACTTCGTCCACCCCCCCGACCCTCCGTCCCCCGTAAACCAGCTTATATTTCACCTCTTTCCTATTTCTACTTAGTTCTGTTGAAGTGTCATGAGGACTCGAAACGTCAACTTTGTTCTTCTCCGCTGATGCTGTCAGACCTGCTGAGTTTTTCCAGGTATTTCTGTTTTTGTTCCCAATCTCCCTAACCTCCTCCAGCCACAACAACCCTCCCTATCTCTGTAACCTCCTCCAGCCCCTTCAACCCTCCCTGTCTCTGTAGCCTCCTGCAGCCCCTGCAACTCTCCTTATGTCCGTAACCTCCTACAACCCTCCATATCTCTGTAACCTCCTACAACCCTCCATATCCATGTAACCTCCTCCAGCCCCTGCAACCCGCCCTATCTCTGTAATCTCCTCCGACGCCTACAACCCTCCCTATCACCGTAACCTCCTACAACCCTCCCTATTTCTGTAACCTCCTCCAGCCCCTTCAACCCTCCCTATCTCTGCAACCTCCTCCAGCCCCTACAACCCTCCCTCTATCTGTAACCTCCTTCAGCCTCTACAACCCTCCCTGTCTCTGTAACCTCCTGCAGCCACGACAACCCTCCTTATCTCCGTAATCTCCTACAACCCGCATATCTCTGTAACCTCCTACAACCCTCACTGTCTCTGTAACCCCCTCCAGCCCCTACAACCCTCTATATCTGTAACCTCCTCCAGCCACAACAACCCTCCCTATCTCTTTAACCTCCACCAGCCCCTACAACCCACTTTATCTCCGTAACATCCTTGAACCCTCGCTATGTCTGTAACCTCCTCCAGCCCCTACAACCCTCCCTATCTCTGTAACCTCCTCCAGCCCCTACAACCCTCCCTATCACTGTAACCTCCTCCAGCCCCTACAACCCTCCTTATCTCTGTACCCTCCTCCAGCCCCTACAACCCTCCCTATCTCTGTAACCTCCTACTACCCTCCCTATCTCTGTAACCTCTCCAGCCCCTACACCCCTATATTTCATTCTAACCTCTGGCCCCGACAGCCCTCCCTATCTCTGTAAACTTCTGCAGCCCCTTCAACCCTCCCTATCGCTCTAACCTCCTCTATCCCATACAACTCTCCCTATCTCTGTAACCTCCTCCAATCCCTGCAACCCTCCCTATATCTGTAACATCCTCCAGCCCATACAACCCTCCCTATCTCTGTAACCTCCTCCAGCCCCTACAACCCTCCCTATCTCTGTCACGTCCTCCAGCACCTACAACCCTCCTTATCACTGTAGCCCCCTCCAGCCCCTACAACCCTCCCTATCTCTGCAACCTCCTACTACCCTCCCTATCTCTGTAACCTCCTCCAGCCCCTACAACACTCCCATTCTCTGTACGCTCCTCCAGCCCCTACAGCCCTCCCTATCTCTGTAACCTCCTACTACCCTCCCTATCTCTGTAACCTCTCCAGCCCCTACAACCCTATATTTTCTCTAACCTCTGGCCCCGACAGCCCTCCCTATCTCTGTAAACTTCTGCAGCCCCTTCAACCCTCCCTATTGCTCTTACATCCTCCATCCCATACAACTCTCCCTATCTCCGTAACCTCCTCCAATCCCTGCAACCCTCCCTATATCTGTAACATCCTCCAGCCCATACAACCCTCCCTATCTCTGTAACCTCCTCCGGCCACTACAACCCTCCCCATCTCTGTCACCTCCTCCAGCACCTACAACCCTCCTTATCACTGTACCCTCCTCCAGCCCCTACAACCCTCCCTATCTCTGCAACCGCCTACTACCCTCCCTATCTCTGTAACCTCCTCCAGCCCCTACAACCCTCCCTATCTCTGTAACCTCCTCCAGCTCCTAGAACCCTCCCTATCTCTGAAACCTTCCCCAGCCCCTACAACCCTCCAAATCCCTGTAACCTCCTCCAACCCCTACAACCCTCCATAACCCTGTAAACTCCTCCAGCCCCAACAACCCTCCCTGTCTCTGGAAACTCCTCCAGCCCCTACAACGCTCCATATTTCTGTAAACTCCTACAACCCATCCTATGTCTGTAACCTCCTCCAGCCCCTACAACACTCCCTATCTCTGTAACCTCCTTCAGCCCCTACAACCCTCCCTATCACTGTAACCTGCTCCAGCACCTACAAGCCTCCCAATCTTTCTACATGCCGTTTCCTCTACATTGGAGAGACCAAAGGCAGACAGGGCGACCGCTTTGCAGAACACCTTCGGTCTGTCCACAAGAATCACCCAGACCTCCCTGTCGCTTCCCATTTTAACACTCCACCCTGCTCTCTTGCCCACATGTCCGTCCTTGGCTTGCTGCATTGGTCCAGTGAAGCTCAACGCAAACTGGAGGAACAGCACCTCACCGTCAGACTAGGCACTTTACAGCCTTCCGGACTGAATATTGAATTCAAAAACTTGAGATCTTGAACTCCCTCCTCCATCCCCACCCCCTTTCCGTTTCTTCCCCCTCCCTTTTGTTTTTTCCAATAATTTATGTAGATTTTTCTTTTCCCGCCTATTTCCATTATTTTTAAATGTATTCCACCCATGGTTTATTTCACCCCACCCCGACTAGAGCTACCTTGCTCGTCCTGCTCTCCAATCTTAATTAGCACATTCTTTTAGATAATATCACCAGCTTTAACACCTCTTTGATCTTTTGTCTGTGACACATTTTGGTTATCAGCTCCTACCACTGCTTGCTTGTCCCAACTACCCCCCCCAACTTCTTCCCCCCGCAACTTCTTCCCCCCCCGCTTCCTCCGTAAACTAGCTTATATTTCACCCCTTTCCTATTTCTACTTAGTTCTGTTGAAGTGTCATGAGGACTCGAAACGTCAACTTTGTTCTTCTCCGCTGATGCTGTCAGACCTGCTGAGTTTTTCCAGGTATTTCTGTTTTTGTTCCCAATCTCCCTAACCTCCTCCAGCCACAACAACCCTCCCTATCTCTGTAACCTCCTCCAGCCACATGAACCCTCCCTATCTCTGTAACCCCCTCCAGCCCCTACAACCCTCCCTGTGTCTGTAACCTCCTCCAGCCCCTACAACCCTCCCTATCTCTGTAACCTCCTCCAGCCCCTACAACCCTCCCTATGTCCGTAACCTCCAACAACCCTCCATATCTCTGTAACCTCCTCCAGTCCCTACAACCCTCCCTATCTCTGTAACCTCCTCCAGACCATACAACTCTTCCTGTCTCTGTATCCTCCTCCAGCCCCTACGGCCCTCCCTATCTCTGTAACCTCCTCTAGGCCCTACAACCCTCCCTATCTCTGTAACCTCCTACAACCCTCCCTATCTCTGTAACCTCCTCCAGCCCCTACAACCCTCCCTGTCTCTGTAACCTCCTGCAGCCACGACAACCCTCCTTATCTTCGGATCCTCCTACAACCCCATATCTCTGTAACCTCCTACAACCCTCCATATCCGTGTAACCCCCTCCAGCCCCTACGACCCTGCCTATCTCTATAACCTCCTCCAGCCCCTACAACCCACCTCATCTCCGTAACATCCTAGAACCCTCCCTATGTCTGTAACCTCCTCCAGCCCTTACAACCCTCCCTATCTCTGTAACCTCATCCAGCCCCTACAACCCTCCCTGTCTCTGTAGCCTCCTGCAACCACGACAACCCTCCTTATGTCCGTAAACTCCTACAACCCTCCATATCTCTGTAACCTCCTACAACCCTCCATATCCATGTAACCTCCTCCAACACCTGCAACCCGCTCTATGTCTGCAATCTCCTCCAACGCCTACAACCCTCCCTATCACCATAACCTCCTACAAACCTCCCTATCTCTGTAACCTCCTCCAGCACCTACAAGCCTCCCAATCTCTCTACATGCCGTTTCCTCTACATTGGAGTGACCAAACGCAGACTGGGCGACCGCTTTGCAGAACACCTTCTGTCTGTCCACAAGAATGACCCAGACCTCCCTGTCGCTTCCCATTTTAACACTCCACCCTGCTCTCATGCCCACATGTCCGTCCTTGGCTTGCTGCATTGTTCCAGTGAAGCTCAACGCAAACTGGAGGAACAGCACCTCATCTTCCGACTAGGCACTTTACAGCCTTCCGGACTGAATATTGAATTCAAAAGCTTGAGATCTTGAACTCCCTCCTCCATCCCCACCCCCTTTCCGTTTCTTCCCCCTCCCTTTTGTTTTTTCCAATAATTTATGTAGATTTTTCTTTTCCCACCTATTTCCATTATTTTTAAATGTATTCCACCCATGGTTTATTTCACCCCACCCCGACTAGAGCTACCTTGCTCGTCCTGCTCTCCAATCTTAATTAGCACATTCTTTTAGATAATATCACCACCTTCAACACCTCTTTGATCTTTTGTCTGTGACATCTTTTGGTTATCTGCTCCTATCACTGCTTGCTTGTCCCAACAACACCCCCCACACTTCTTCCCCCACCGTCCCCTGTAAACCAGCTTATATTTCACCCCTTTCCTATTTCTACTTAGTTCTGTTGAAGTGTCATGAGGACTCGAAACGTCAACTTTGTTCTTCTCCGCTGATGCTGTCAGACCTGCTGAGTTTTTCCAGGTATTTCTGTTTTTGTTCCCAATCTCCCTAACCTCTTCCAGCCACAACAACCCTCCCTATCTCTGTAACCTCCACCAGCCCCTACAACCCACCTTATCTCCGTAACATCCTACAACCCTCCCTATGTCTGTAACCTCCTACAACCCTCCATATCCATGTAACCTCCTCCAGCCCCTGCAATCCGCCCTATCTCTGTAACCTCCTCCGACGCCTACAACCCTCCCTATCACCGTAACCTCCAACAACCCTCCCTATCTCTGTAACCTCCTCCAGCCCCTACAAACCTCCCTATCTCTGTAACCTCCTCCAGACCATACCACCCTCCCTGTCTCTGTATCCTCCTCCAGCCCCTACAGCCCTCCCTATCTCTGTAACCTCCTCCAGCCCCTACAGCCCTCCCTATCTCTGTAACCTCCTGCAGCCACGACAACCCTCCTTATCTTCGTAAGCACCTACAACCCCACATCTCTGTAACCTCCTACAACCCTACATATCCATGTAACCTCCTCCAGCCCCTGCAACCTCCCTATCTCTGTAACCCCCTCCAGCCCTTACAACCCTCCCTATCTCTGTAGCCTCCACCAGCCACTATAACCCAACTTATCTCCGTAACATCCTACAAACCTCACTATGTCCATGACCTCCTCCAGCCCCTACAACCCTCCCTGTCTCTGTAGCCTCCTGCAACCACGACAACCCTCCTTATGTCCGTAACCTCCTACAACCCTCCATATCTCTGTAACCTCCTACAACCCTCCATAACCATGTAACCTCCCCCAACCCCTGCAACCCGCCCTATGTCTGCAATCTCCTCCAGCGCCTTCAACCCTCCCTATCACCATAACCTCCTACAAACCTCCCTATGTCTGTAACCTCCTCCAGCCCCTACAACCCTCCCTATCTCTTTAACCTCCTCCAGCCCCTACAACACTACCTGTTTCTGTAACCTCCTCCAGCCCCTACAACCCTCCCTGTCTCTGTAAACTCCTGCAGCCACGACAATCCTCCTTATCTTCGTAACCTCCTACAACCCGATATCTCTGTAACCTCCTACAACCCTCCATATCCATGTAACCTCCTCCAGCCCCTACAACCCTCCCTATCTCTGTAACCCCCTCCAGCCCCTCCAACCCTCCCTATCTCTGTAACCTCCTCCAGCCACAACAACCCTCCCTATCTCTGTAACCTCCACCAGCCACTATAACCCACCTTATCTCCGTAACATCCTACAACCCTAACTATGTCTGTAACCTCCTCCAGCCCCTACAACCCTCCCTGTCTCTGTAGCCTCCTGCAACCACGACAACCCTCCTTATGTCCATAACCTCCTACAACCCTCCATATCTCTGTAACCTCCTACAACCCTCCATATCCATGTAACCTCCCCCAACCCCTGCAACCCGCCCTATGTCTGCAATCTCCTCCAACGCCTACAACCCTCTCTATCACCTTAACCTCCTACAAACCTCCCTATGTCTGTAACCTCCTCCAGCCCATACAACCCTCCCTATCTCTGTAACCTCCTACAACCCTCCATATCTGTGTAACCTCCTCCAACCCCTGCAACCCGCCCTATCACCGTAACATCCTAAAACCCTCTCTATCTCTGTGACCTCCTCCAGCGCCTACAACCCTCCCTATCTCTGTAACCTGCTCCAGCACATACAACCCTCCTATCTCTGTAACCTCCTCATTCCCCAACAACCCTCCAAATCCGTGTAACCTCCTCCAACCACTAGAACCCTCTCTATCTTTGTAACCTACTCCAGCCCCTACAACCCTCCCGATCTCTGTAACCTCCTACAACGCCTCCCTATCTCTGCAACCTGCTCCAGCCCCTACAACCCTCCCTATCTCTGTAACCTCCTCCAGCCCCTACAAGCTTCCCAATCTCTCTACATGCCGTTTCCTCTACATTGGAGAGACCAAACGCAGACTGGGGGACCGCTTTGCAGAACACCTTCGGTCTGTCCACAAGAATCACCCAGACCTCCCTGTCGCTTCCCATTTTAACACTCCACCCTGCTCTCTTGCCCACATGTCCGTCCTTGGCTTGCTGCATTGTTCCAGTGAAGGTCAATGCAAACTGGAGGAATAGCACCTCATCTTCCGACCAGGCACTTTACAGCCTTCCGGGCTGAATATTGAGTTCAAAAACTTGAGATCTTGAACTCCGTGCTCCATCCCCACCCCCTTTCCGTTTCTTCCCCCTCCCTTTTGTTTTTTTCAATAATTTATGTATATTTTTCTTTTCCCACCTATTTCCATTATTTTTAAATGTATTCCACCCATGGTTTATTTCACCCCACCCCCAGTATAGCTACCTTTCTCGTCCTACACTCCAATCTTAATTAGCACATTCTTTTAGATAATATCACCACCTTCAACACCTCTTTGATCTTTTGTCTGTGACATCTTTTGGTTATCTGCTCCTATCACTGCTTGCTTGTCCCAACAACCCCCCCTCACACTTCGTCCACCTCCCCCCCCGACCCACCCCCGTCCCCCGTAAACCAGTTATATTTCACCTCTTTCCTATTTCTACTTAGTTCTGTTGAAGTGTCATGAGGACTCGAAACGTCAACTTTGTTCTTCTCCGCTGATGCTGTCAGACCTGCTGAGTTATTCCAGGTATTTCTGTTTTTGTTCCCAATCTCCCTAACCTCTTCCAGCCACAACAACCATCCCTATCTCTGTAACCTCCTCCAGCCACAACAACCCTCCCTATCTCTGTAACCTCCTCCAGCCACAACAACCCTCCCTATCTCTGTAACCTCCTCCAGCCACTACAACCTCCCTATCTCATTAACCACCTACAACCCTCCCTATCTCAGTAATCTCCTCCAGCGCCAACAACCCTCCATAACTCTTCAACCTCCTCCAACCCCTACAACCCTCCCTATCTCTGTAACTTCCTCCAACCGCTACAACACTCTCTATCTCTGTAACCTCCTCCAGCCCCTACAACCCTCCCTATCTCTGTAACCTCCTACAACCCTCCATATCCATGTAACCTCCTCCAACCCCTGCAACCCTCCCTATCTCTGTAACCTCCTCCAGCCGTTACAACCCTCCCTATCCCTGTAACCTCCTCCAGCACCTACAACGCTCCCTATCTCTGTAACCTCCTCCAGCTCCTACAAACCTCCCTATCTCTGTAACCTCCTCCAGCTCCTACAACCCTCCCTATCTCTGAAACCTTCCCCTGCCCCTACAACCCTCCATATCCCTGTAACCTCCTCCAACCCCTACAACCCTCCCTGTCTCTGTAACCTCGTCCAGCCACAACAACCCTCCTTATCTCCCTAACATCCTACAACCCTCCCTCTGTCTGTAACCTCCTCCAGCCCCGACAACCCTCCCTGTCTCTGTAACCTCCTTCAGCCACGACAACCCTCCATATCTCTGTAACCTCCTACAACCCTCCATATCCGTGTAACCTCCTCCATCCCCTACAACCCTCCCTATCTTTGTCACCTCCTCTAACCCCTACAACCCTCCCTATCTCTATAACCACCATCACCCCCTACAACCCTCCCTATCTCTGTAACCTCCTCCAACCCCTACAACCTCCCTATCTCATTAAGCACCTACAACCCTCCCTATCTCAGTAATCTCCTCCAGCGCCAACAACCCTCCATAACTCTGCAACCTCCTCCAACCCCTACAACACTCCCTGTCTCAGTAACCTCCTCCAGACCCTACAACACTCCCTAGCTCTGTAACCTCCTCCAACTGCTACAACCCTCCCTATCACTGTAACTTCCTCCAACCGCTACAACACTTTCTATCTCTGTAACCTCCTCCAGCCCCTACATCCCTCCATATCTCTGTAACCTCCTCCAGCCCCTACAAACCTCCATATCTCTGAAACCTCCTGCAACCCCGACAACCCTCTCCTTCTCTGTAAACTCCTCCACTCCCTTCAAACCACTCTATCTCTGTAACCTTCTGCAGCCCCTTCAACCCTCCAAATCTCTCTAACCTCCTCCATCCCATACAACTCTCCCTATCTCTGTAACCTCCTCCATCCCCGACAAACCTCCCTATCTCTGTAAACTCCTCCACTCCCACAACCCTCCGTATCACCGTAACCTCCTCCAGTATATACAACCCTCCCTATCTCTGCAACCTCCTACAACCCTCCCTATCTCTGTAACCTCCTCCAGCCCCTACAACCTTCCATATCTCTGTAACCTCCTCCAGCCCCGACAACCCTCCCTATCTCTGTAAACTCCTCTAGCCTCTTCATACCTCCCTATCTCTGTAACCTTCTGCAGTCCCTTCAACCCTCCCTATCTCTCAAACTTCCTCCATCCCATACAACTCCCACTATCTCTGTAACCTCCTCCATCCCCAACAACCTTCCCTGTCTCTGTAACCTCCTCCAATCCCTACAACCCTCCCTATCTCTGTAGCATCCTCCAACCACTAGAACCCTCTCTATTTTTGTTACCTCCTCCAGCCCCTACAACCCTCCCTAACTCTGTAACCTCCTACAACCCTCCCTATCTCTGTAACATCCTCCAGCCCCTACAACCCTCCCTATCTCTGTAACCTGCTCCAGCCCCTACAACCCTCCCTATCTCTGTAACCTCCTCCAGCTCCTACAACCCTCCCTATCTCTGAGACCTTCCCCAACCGCTACAACCCTCCACATCCCTGTAACCTCCTCCAACCCCTACAACCATCCCTCCCTCTGTAACCTTCTGCAGCCCCTTCAACCCTCCCTATCTCTGTAACCTCCTCCATCCCCAACAACCTTCCCTGTCTCTGTAACCTCCTCCAATCCCTACAACCCTCCCTATCTATGTAACCTGCTCCAGCCCCTACAACCCTCCCTATCTCTGTAACCTGCTCCAGCCCCTACAACCCTCCCTATCTCTGTAACCTGCTCCAGCCCCAACAACCCTCCCTATCTCTGTAACCTCCTCCAGCCCCTACAACCCTCCCTATCACTGTAACCTCCTGCAGCCCCTAAAACGCTCCCTATCTCTGTAACCTCCTACAACCCTCCCTATCTCTGTAACCTCTTCCAGCCCCTACAACCCTCCATATCTGTCACCTCCTCCAATCCCAACAACCCTCCCTATCTCTGTAACCTCCTCCAGCCTCTACAACCCTCCCTATCTCTGTAACCTCCTCCAGCCCCTACAACCTTCTCTATGTCTGTAACCTTCTGCAGCCCCTTCAACCCTCCCTATCTCTGTAACATCCTCCATCCCCAACAGCCTTCCCTGTCTCTGTAACCTCCTCCAATTCCTACAACCCTCCCTATCTCTCTAACCTGCTCCAGCCCCAACAACCCTCCATATGTCTGTAACCTCCTCCAGCCCCTACAACACTCCCTATCTCTGTAACCTCCTCCAGCCCCTACAACCCTCCCTATCACTGTAACCTCCTGCAGCCCCTACAACCCTCCCTATCTCTGTAACCTCTTCCAGCCCCTACAACCCTCCATATCTGTCACCTCCTCCAATCCCAACAACCCTCCATATCCCTGTAACCTCCTCCATCCCTTACAACCCTCCCTATTTTTGTAACCTCCTCCAGCCCCTACAACCCTCCCTATCTCTGTAACCTCCTCCAGCCCCTACAACCCTCCCTATCTCTGTAACCTCCTCCAGCCCCTACAACCTTCCCTATGTCTGTAACCTCCTTCAGCCCCTACAACCCTCCCTATCTCTGTAACCTCCTCCAGCCCCTACAACCCTTCCTATCTCTGTAACCTCCTCCAGCCCCTACAACCTTCCCTATGTCTGTAACCTCCTCCAGCCCCTACAACCCTCCCTATCTCTGTAACCTCCTCCAGCCCCTACAACCTTCCCTATCTCTGTAACTTCCTTCAGCCCCTACAACCCTCTTTATATCTGTAACCACCTCCGGCCCCTACAACTCTCCGTATCTGTCTGCCCTCCTGTAATAATCCGCAAATATGGAGAGAGCTGCATGCCATTGGATCCTTACCTTAACGCAGTAATTGTTTCCGGCTCCTTGTTGCTTGGAATACAAGATTGCATGATAGATCTCCACCTCGTAGCCCAGCACCTTCTGCACATCCGGCCTCACCTGTGAAGAGACAGGATTCAAAAAATAGCTGTTCAATCATTCTGAAGCAGTGCTGCAGTTTCAGGGGATCAGTACTGAGGGAGTGCCGCACTGTCGGAGGGTCAGTACTGAGGGAGTGCCGCACTGTCGGTGGGTCAGTACTGAGGGAGTGCTGCACTGTCGGAGGGTCAGTACTGAGGGAGTGCAGCACTGTCGGAGGGTCAGTATTGAGGGAGCGCTGCACTGTCGGAGGGTCAGTACTGAGGGAGCGCTGCACTGTCGGAGGGTCAGTACTGAGGGAGTGCCGCACTGTCGGAGGGTCAGTACTGAGGGAGTGCTGCACTGTCGGAGGGTCAGTACTGAGGGAGTGCCGCACTGTCGGAGGGTCAGTACTGAGGGAGTGCTGCACTGTCGGAGGGTCAGTACTGAGGGAGTGCCGCGCTGTCGGAGGGTCAGTACTGAGGGAATGCTGCACTGTCGGAGGGTCAGTACTGAGGGAGTGCTGCACTGTCGGAGGGTCAGTACTGAGGGAGCGCCACACTGTCGGAGGGTCAGTACTGAGGGAGCGCCACACTTTCGGAAGGTCAGTACTGAGGGAGTGCTGCACTGTCGGAGGGTCAGTACTGAGGGAGTGCTGCACTGTCGGAGGGTCAGTACTGAGGGAGTGCTGCACTGTCGGAGGGTCAGTACTGAGGGAGTGCCGCACTGTCGGAGGGTCAGTACTGAGGGAGTGCTGCACTGTCGGAGGGTCAGTACTGAGGGAGTGCCGCGCTGTCGGAGGGTCAGTACTGAGGGAGTGCTGCACTGTCGGAGGGTCAGTACTGAGGGAGTGCTGCACTGTCGGAGGGTCAGTACTGAGGGAGCGCCGCACTGTCGGAGGGTCAGTACAGAGGGAGTGCTGTGCTTTTGGAGGGTCAGTACTGTGGGAGTGCCGAACTGTCGGAGGGGCAGTCCTGTGGGAGTGCCAAAATTTCGGAGGGTCAGTACTGAGGGAGTGCCGCAGTGTTGGAAGGTCAGCACTGAGGGAGTGCTGCACTGTCCTGAAGGTCAGTCCTGAGGGAGTGCTGCACTGTCAGAAGGTCAGTACTGAGAGAGTGCTGCATTGTCTGAAGGTCAGTCCTGAGGGAGTGCTGCACTGTCAGAAGGTCAGTACTGAGGGAGCGCTGCACTGTCAGAAAGTCAGTACTGAGAGAGTGCTGCACTGTCAGAAGGTCAGTACTGAAGGAGTGCTGCACTGTCAGAAGGTCAGTACTGAGAGAGTGCTGCACTGTCTGAAGATCAGTCCTGAGGGAGTGCTACACTGACAAAGGGTCAGTACTGAGGAACCGCCGCACTTTCAGGGGGTCAGTACTGAACTTGCACTGCACTGTCAGAGAGTCAGTACTGAGGGAGCGCCGCACTCTCGGAGGTGCTGTCTTTTGGCCTGGGACATTAAACAAGGCCCCGTCTGCCCTCTTAGTTGGATGTCCAGGATCGCACAGGCATCGTTGGAAGAGAAGCTGTGGGCGAGAGGGGATCTCTGCCTGGTGTCCTTGGACGAAGATATAATTCTCTCCCCGCTCCCCCTGTTTTAACAATGGAATCTCTCCCCACCGTCCCTTCGCTGTTTGACGCGTCTTGCTGAACCGATGTAAAACCTGGGAGCTGACTGGCGTTTGCCTGGACTGGATCTTGTGTGCCTGAAACTGGAACTCCCGTTGGAACCTGTGCAATCTTTTCCCAAGTTGTACTGTCTGTGGGATCTTGCTGTGCACACATTGGCTGCCGCGTTTCCCACATTCCAACACTCCCCACTCCCAAGATGTACTTCACTGCTCGTGACGTACTCTTGAGTATCGATCTCGTGTGAAAGGTAAGTGGAGAGGTTGTATTGAAACCAGTCAGACATTGAGCATCAGAAACCCTCACCTTCTGGACCATTTCCTGGATGTCCTGACTGACCGCTAAAGCGCCATCGATTATCTGTTCCATTTTCTCCCTCTCTCTCTCTCGATCTCTCTCTCTCGTTCTCAGACTCTCGTTCTCTCTCTCTCTCTCTCACCCTTCGTTCAATGTTCTCGAGTTTTATACTTCCCTTGCTCCAACCCATCTTTCTCTGAGGGGATTTTTCTCTCCTCCACCTGTAATCTCTCTCCCTGCCCCAGCCTCACCCTCTTATCCTGGATTCGCTGCTGTGCTGGATTGGATTGTCTGGTTCCTCGCTCTCTCACTCCCTCCTTACCTCACCCTTTCTCTTTCCGCATCCTCTCGTGACCTGTCTCTCTCTCTCTCTCTCTCTCTCTCTCCCTCTCTCTTTCTTGCTCTTTCTCTGTCTCCCTATCTGCCTGTCTCTCCCACCCGCCCACGCTGTGTCTCCCTCGCTCGCTCCATTTCTTTCCCCTCTCGCCCGTCACCTCCTCCCTCTCTCTCTTTGTACGTCTCTCTGTGTTTCATCCGCTCCCTCTCGCTTTCCCTTTCCCTTCTCCTCTCTGGACCCCTGCTCTCTCTATTTCGCTCTTCCCTGCCTCTGTCTCTCTATCTCTCTCACTCTGTCCATCTCCCTGCCTCCCCCTCTCTCTTTCTGTCTCTGTCTTGATCTCTTTCTCTCTGTCTCTCTCTCTTTCTTTGTCTCTCTCTGTCTCTCTCTCCCAGGGTCGCTCTGTCTCTCTCTCCCACTCTCACTCTGTCTCTCTCTTTGTCTGTTTCTCTAGCTCTCTGCCCCTCTTACTTTCTTTCACTCTGATTCTCTCTCTCTCCCTCTCTATCTATCTCTCTCCTTCCCTGTCTCTCTCTCTCTCACTCTGTCTCGCCCTCTGTGTTTCTCTCCCCCTGTCTTTCTCTCCCCCTGTCTTTCTCTCCCCCTGTCTTTCTCTCCCCCTGTCTTTCTCTCCCCCTGTCTTTCTCACTCCTTCTCTCTGTCTCTCCTCTCTGTCTCTCCTCTCTGACTCTCCCTCTCTCTGACTCTCCCTCTCTCTGTCTCTCCCGCTCTCTCTGTCTCTCTCTCTCTCCCTCTCTCTCTGTCTCTCCCTCTCTCTCTGTCTCTCTCTCTCTCTCTGTCTCTCTCTCTGTATCTCTCTCTCTCTGTCTCTCTCTCTCTCTCTGTCTCTCTCTCTGTCTCTCCATCTCTCTGTCTCTCCCTCTCTCTGTCTCTCCCTCTCTCTGTCTCTCCCTCTCTCTGTCTCTCCCTCTCTCTGTCTCTCTGTCCCTCACTCCCTTTCTCTCTCTTCCTGTCTCTCCCTCTCTCTGTCTCTCTCTCTTTGTCTCTCTCTCACAGAATCACAGTGCAGAAGAGGCCCTTCGTCCATCGAGTCTGCACCAACACGTGAGAAACACCTGACCTACCTACCTAATCCCATTTACCAGCACTTGGCCCATAGCCTTGAATGTTATGACGTGCCAAGTGCTCATCCAGGTACTTTTTAAAGGATGTGAGGCAACCCACCTCCACCACCCTCCCCGGCAGCGCATTCCAGACCCTCACCACCCTCTGGGTAAAAAAACTTTTCCTCACATCCCCCCCTAAACCTCCTGCCCCTCACCTTGAACTTATGTCCCCCTCGTGACTGACCCTTCAACTAAAGGGGAACAGCTGCTCCCTATCCACCCTGTCCATGCCCCTTATAATCTTGTACACCTCGATCAGGTCGCCCCTCAGTCTTCTCTGCTCCAACAAAAACAACCCGAGTCTATCCAACCTCTCTTCATAACTTAAATGTTTCATCCCAGGCAACATCCTGGTGAATCTCCTCTGCACCCCCTCCAGTGCAATCACATCCTTCCTACAATGTGACGACCAGAACTGCACACAGTACTCCAGCTGTGGCCTCACCGAGGTTCTATACAACTCCAACATGACCTCCCTACTTTTGTAATCTATGCCTTGATTGATAAAGGCAAGTGTCCCATATGCATTTTTCACCACCCCACTGACATGCCCCTCTGCCTTCAGAGATCTATGGACACACATGCCAAGGTCCCTTTGTTCCTCAGAACTTCCTAGTGTCATGCTCTGTTTCGTTGTCTATATCTCTATTGCTTTGTCACTCTGTCTCTCTCTCTCTCTGTCTATCTCTGTCTCTCTCTCTCTCTGTCTCTGTCTCTCCATCCCTTCATCTCACTCTCTGTCTCTGTCTCGCTGTCTCTATCTATTTCTTTCTCTCTGTCTCTCTTTCTATCTCTCTCTCTCTCTTTATTTCTCTCTCGCTCTTTCTCTGTCGCACTCTCTGCCCCTCTCTCTTTCTTTCCCTCTGATTCTCTCTCTCTCCCTCGCTGTACCTATCTATCTCTCCCTCTGTCTGTGTCCCTCCTTCTCTCTCTCTATCTCTCTTTCTCTGTCTGTCTCTATCTCTCTTTCTTTCTCGCTCGTTCTCTGTCGCACTCTCTGCCCCTCTTTCTCTTTCTTTCTCTCTGTTCTCTCCCTATCTATCTATCTATCTCTCCCCTTCCCTGTCTCTCTCTCTCTCTGTGTCTCTCTCTCTGTCTGCCTCTCCATCTCTCTGTCTCTCTATCTCTCTGTCTGTCTGTCTCTCTGACTCTGTCTCTCTCTCTCTCTGTCTCTCTCTCCCTGTCTCTCTCTCTCTCTCTATCTCTCTGTCTCTCTATCTCTCTCTCTCTCCCTCTCTCTTTCTTTCTTCCTGTCTCCCCCTTTCTCTGTCTCTCTGCCTCTCTTTCTCTCTTTCTTGCTTTCTGATTCTCTCTCCCTCTCTCTATCTATCTCTCCCTTTCCCTGTCTCTCTCTGTCAGACTGTCTGTCTCTCTCTCTCTCTCTCTCTCTCCCTCCCTGTCTCTCTCTCTCTGTGCCCCTCTGTCTCTCCCTCTCTCTATCTGTCCCTCTCTCTGTCTCTCACTCCCCCTGTCCGTCCCTCTCTCTCTCTCTGTCTCTCCCATCTCTTTATTTCTCTGTCTCTCTCTTTTTCTTTCTGTCTCTCTTTCTCTGCCTCTCTGTCCCTCTTTCTCTCCCTCTCTCTATCTATCTCTCTCTTTCCCTGTCTCTCTCTCTCTGTCTCTCTCTCTGCCTCTCTCTCTCTCTGCCTCTCTCTCTCTGCCTCTCTCTCTCTCTGTCCCTCCCTCTCTCTATCTGTCTCTCTCTCTCTGCCTCTCTCTCTCTCTGTCTCTGCCTCTCTTTTTCTTTCTTTCTGCCTCTCTCTTTCTCTGTTTCTCTGTCCCTCTCTCTCCCTCTCTCTATCTATGTCTTTCTTTCCCTGTCTCTCTCTCTGTCTCTTTCTCTGTCTCTCTCTCTGTCTGTCTCTCTATCTCTGTCTCTCCCTCTCTCTGTCTCTCTCCCTCTCTCTCGGTCTCTCTCTCTTTTTGTCTGCCCGCCTCTCCCTCCGTCCACCTCTCTCTCCCTTTGTCCACCTCTCCCTCCCTCGCTGCCTCTCCCTCCCTCGCTGCCTCTCCCTCCCTCTCTGCCTCCCCTCCCTCGCTGCCTCTCCCTCCCTCGCTGCCTCTCCCTCCCTCGCTGCCTCTCCCTCCCTCGCTGCCTCTCCCTCCCTCGCTGCCTCTCCCTCCCTCGCTGCCTCTCCCTCCCTCGCTGCCTCTCCCTCCCTCGCTGCCTCTCCCTCCCTCGCTGCCTCTCCCTCCCTCACTGCCTCGCTCTCTTTCTCCCTCGCTGCCTCCCTCTCCCTCCCTCGCTGCCTCTCCCTCCCTCTCTGCCTCCCCCTCCCTCGCTGCCTCTCCCTCCCTCGCTGCCTCTCCCTCCCTCGCTGCCTCTCCCTCCCTCGCTGCCTCTCCCTCCCTCGCTGCCTCTCCCTCCCTCGCTGCCTCTCCCTCCCTCGCTGCCTCTCCCTCCCTCACTGCCTCGCTCTCTTTCTCCCTCGCTGCCTCCCTCTCCCTCCCTCGCTGCCTCCCTCTCCCTCCCTTGCTCTCTTTCTCCCTCCCTTGCCCTCTCCCTCCCTCGCTGCCTCCCTCTCCCTCCCTCGCTGCCTCCCTCTCCCTCCCTCGCTGCCTCCCTCTCCCTCCCTCGCTGCCTCCCTCTCCCTCCCTCGCTGCCTCCCTCTGCCTCCCTCGCTGCCTCCCTCTCCCTCCCTCGCTGCCTCCCTCTCCCTCCCTCGCTGCCTCCCTCTCCCTCCCTCGCTGCCTCCCTCTCCCTCCCTCGCTGCCTCCCTCTCCCTCCCTCGCTGCCTCCCTCTCCCTCCCTCGCTGCCTCCCTCTCCCTCCCTCGCTGCCTCCCTCTCCCTCCCTCGCTGCCTCCCTCTCCCTCCCTCGCTGCCTCCCTCTCCCTCCCTCGCTGCCTCCCTCTCCCTCTCTCGCTGCCTCCCTCTCCCTCCCTTGCTCTCTTTCTCCCTCCCTTGCTCTCTTTCTCCCTCGCTGCCTCCCTCTCCCTCCCTTGCTCTCTTTCTCCCTCCCTTGCTCTCTTTCTCCCTCCCTTGCTCTCTTTCTCCCTCCCTTGCTCTCTTTCTCCCTCCCTTGCTCTCTTTCTCCCTCCCTTGCTCTCTTTCTCCCTCCCTTGCTCTCTTTCTCCCTCCCTTGCTCTCTTTCTCCCTCCCTTGCTCTCTTTCTCCCTCCCTTGCTCTCTTTCTCCCTCCCTTGCTCTCTTTCTCCCTCGCTGCCTCTCTTTCTCCCTCGCTGCCTCTCTTTCTCCCTCGCTGCCTCTCTTTCTCCCTCGCTGCCTCTCTTTCTCCCTCGCTGCCTCTCTTTCTCCCTCCCTTGCTCTCTTTCTCCCTCTCTCTCCCTTTCTTTCTTTGTCTCTCTTTCTCTGTCTCTCCCTCTTTGCCTCTTTCTCTCTTTCTTTGTCTCTGATTCTCCCTCTCTCCCTCTATCTATCTCTCTTTCCCTCTCTCTCTGTCTGCTTCTCTATCTCTCTGTCTCTCTGTCTGTCTCTCTCTCTGCCCCTTTTTCTCACTTTCTTTCTCTCTGATTCTCTCTCTTCCTCTCTCTATCTATCTCTCCCCCTCCTTGTCTCTCTCTGTGTCTCTCTCTGTCTCTGCCTCTCTTTATCTCTCCCGCTTTCTCTCTGTGTGTCTCTCTCTCTGTCTCTCTCTCTCTATGTCTCTCTCTCTCTGTCTTTCTCTCTGATTCTCTCTCCCTCTCTATCTCTCTCCTTCTCTGTTTCTACCTTGCTCTCTGTCTCTCTCTCTCCCACACTGTCTCTGTTTCTGTCCCTGTCTCCCTCTCTCTCTCTCTGCCTGTCTCTCTATCTCTCCATCTCTGTCTCCCTATCTGTCTGTCTCTCTCTCTCTCCCTCCCTGTCTCTCTCTCTCTCCATCTCTCTGTCTCTTTGTTTCTGTCTCTGTCTCTCTCTCTCTCTCACTGTCTCTCTCTCTGTCTCTCTCTCTCTGCTTTTCTCCCTTTCTCTCTGTCTCTCTCCCTCTGTCTGTCTGTCTGTCTCGCTCTCTCTCTCTCTCCCCACCCTGCTCTCACCCTCCCTCCTTTCCGCCCCCTCACTGTGTCTATCATTAGAATGAGGATGTGTTTAGACGTGTTTTACAATGTTCAAATGCCTTCCCTCTCTTTAACTTGTGTAACAACATTTAGGCTGGGATCTCCTGCCAGTGGGGCTTTGGCTGGCCTACCACAGCAACACCAGAGAACCCCGGCTTAAGCCTGAGAACTGCAGACATTGATACAGGAGAATGGGAGGCCATTCGGCCCATCAACCTCATGCTGGCTCTTTCAAAGACCTATCCAGTTAATGCCACGCTCCTCACTCACTCTGCTCTTTCCCTCGCCCCCCTGTATCCCTGATGAGTGCTGAACGACAAGCTTAGACATGTGTCTTTCTTCAGCAACACTTAACCCAACCCTACCGACCTCTCATTACACACGCATGAACCTAACACTGTTACCTCTCATCTCTCAGCTCCCACAGACAACCCATCCTTACTCAACTTCCTCACAGCTTAATTAATCATGGACATGCACACACACACACACACCCTCCTTTACAGAATATCACCCTGCTCCCTACATAAAGTAACATCCATCTTCACAGTACTTAAGGACAGATGCACTTGCGTTGGAAGCAGGGGAGGCAGTGGCGTAGTTGTATTCTCACTGGGCTAGAGATCCAGAGACCCATGGTAAACCACTGGGGACCCGGGTCCGAATGCCAACACTCAACTGGTGGAATTTGAATTCAATAAAATGACCATAAATCTGCTGTCCTTACCTGGACTGGTCTACATGTGACTCCAGACCCACAGCAATGTGGTTGACTCTTAACTGCCCTCTGAAATGGTCTAGCAAGTCACTCAGACATCAATGACCTTCCTTCCATCATAAGGTCAGAAGTGGGGATGTTCGCTGATGATTGCACAATGTTCAGCACCATTCGCGACTCCTCAGATACTGAAGCCAGGTCCATGTCCCAGTGCGGCAAGACCTGGACAATATCCAGGCTTTGGGCTGACAAGTGGGCAAGTAACATTCACGCCACACGAGTGCCAGGCAATGACCATCTCCAACAAGAGAGAATCCAACTATCGTCCCTTGACATTCAATGGCATTACCATCACTGAATTCCCCACTATCAACATCCTGGGGGTTACCATTGACCAGAAACTGAACAGGAGCAGCCATATAAATACTGTGGCTACAAGAGCAGGTCAGAGGCTGGGAATCCTGCGATGAGTAACTCACCTCCTGACTCCCCAAAGCCTGTCCACCATCTACAACGCACAAGTCAGGAGTGTGATGGAATACTCCCCACTTGCCTGGATGAGTGCAGCTCCCACAACACTCAAGAAGCTGGACACTGTCCAGGATAAAGCAGCCCCGCTTGATTGGCTCCCCATCCACAAACATTCACTCCCTCCACCACCGACGCACAGTAGCAGCAGTGTGTGTACCATCTACAAGATGCACTGCAGCAACTCACCAAGGCTCCTTCGACAGCACCTTCCAAACCCACGACCACTACCATCTAGAAGGACAAGGGCAGCAGACACATGGGGAGCACCCACCACCTGGAAGTTCCTCTCCGAGTCACTCACCATCCTGACTTGGAAATATATCGGCCGTTCCTTCACTGTCGCTGGGTCAAAATCCTGGAACTCCCTCCCTAACAGCACAGTGGGTGTACCTACACCACAGGGACTGCAGCGGTTCAAGAAGGCAGCTCACCACCACCTTCTCAAGGGGCAATTAGGGATGGGCAATAAATGCTGGGCCCAGTCAGCGAAGCTCACATCCTGGGAATGAATAAAAACAAAGTTCAGAGAAGGTTCACTGGGCTGATTCCTGGGGTGAAGAGGGTTTGTCTGATGAGGAGAGGTTGAGCAGGTTGGGCCCTGTACCCATTGGAGTTTAGAAGAATGAGGGGTGGTCTTATTGAAACATATGAGATTCTGGAGGGGGGGAGGGGGCTTGACAGGGTGGATGCTGAGAGGATGTTTCCCCCCTCATGGAGGGGAATCTAGAACAAGGGAGGGGGGGGCACAATTTCAGAATGAGGGGTCTCCCATTGAAGACGGAGACGAGGAGGAATTTCGTCTCTCATAGGGTCGTGAATCTGTGGAATTCTCTCCCCCAGGGGGCAGTGGAGGTTGGGTCACTGAACAAGGGCGTAATGTTTGCAATTCTCCAGCCCTCCGGCACCTCCCCCGAACCCAGGGAACATCGAAAGATTATGGCCAGCCCCTCTGCAATCTCCACTCTCACTTCCTTCAATATTCTTGGATGCATCTCACCCGGTCCTGGTGCCTTATCAACTTTAAGCACCAACAGTTTATCCAATACTCCCTCCTTATCAATTTTAAACCCCTCTAGTGACTTGAGTTTCCTCCTCTGTCACCATGGCCTGGGCAGCATCTACCTCGTAGGTAAAGACAGATGCAAAGTATTCACTTAACACCTCAGCCATGCCTCTTGCCTCTGTTTGGGTGGATTTGTTAAAGGGCAATCATGTCTAACTAACTCGCTGGAGTTTTTTGAAGGGGTAAGAGAGATGGTTGATGAGGGCAAGGCCGTTGATGTGGTGTATATGGACTTCCAAAAGGCGTTCAATACAGTGCCACACAACAGACTTGTGAGGAAAGTTATTGGAATAAAAGGGACAGTAGAAACGTGGAAACAAAATTGGTTGAGCGACAGGAAACAGGGAGTAATGGTAAATGGGTATTTTTTGGGCTGGAGGAAGGTTTGTAGTGGAGTTCCCCAGGGGGTGGTACTGGGACCCTTGCTTTTCCTGACATACATAAATGATCTAGATCTTGGTGCGCAGGGGACAATTTCAAAGTTTGCGGATGAGACAAAACTTGGGAGAATTGTAAACTGTGTGGGGGACAGTGTAGAGCTTCAAGAGGACATAGACAAGTTGGTGGAGTGGGCAGAGAGGTGGCAGATGAAGTTCAATGTGAAGAATTGTGAAGTGATACACTTTGGTACAAAGAACGTGGAGAGACAGTATAAAAGAAAGGATACTATTCTAAAGGATGTGCAGGAGCAGAGAGGCCTGGGTGTAAATGTATATAAGCCAATAAAGGTGACTGGACAGGTAGAGAGAGCTGTTTCTGAAGCATACCTTATTCAAAGCCTCATTAATAGGGGCATAGAGTACAAGAGCAGGGAAATTATGATGAACTTGTATAAGATATTGGTTAGGCCTCAGCTGGAGTTATTGTGTACAGTTCTGGGCGCCACACTATAGGAAGGATGTGAACACATTGGAGAGAGTGCAGAAGAGCTTTACCAGAATGGTTCCAGGGATGAGACGCTTCAGCGATGAGGAAAGATTGTAGAAGTTGGGACTGTTTTCCTTGGAGAGGAGAAGGCTGAGAGGAGACTTGATAGAAGTTTTCAAAATGATGAGGGGGGGGTGTCTGGACAGAGTAGGTAGGGAGAAACTGTTCCCACTCGTAAACGGATCGAGAACCAGAGGGCCCTGTTTTGCAAAAGAAGCAAAGGCGAGGTGAGAAAAATCTTTTTCACACAGCGAGCAGTTAGGGTTTGGAATGCGCTGCCTGGAATTGTGGTGGAGGCAGGTTGGATTGAGGCATTCAAGAGGGAATTGGATGGTTATCTAAACAGGAACAATGTGCAGGGGTTACAGGGAAAAGGCAGGAGGTTGGCACTAAGTTAAAATGCACAGAGGGCCGGTGCAGACACGACGGGCTGAATGGCCTCCCTCTGAACTGCACCAATTCTGTGATTCTGTGATTCTGTGAACAGTGACCCCTGGATACCCTGGACACCTTTCTCCAGTCTGAAAAACAACTGTTTGCTACGACACTCTGTTTCCTGTCACTGTATCCACATCCCACTCTCCCTTTCATCCCAAACGTTTTAACTTTTGAAAAGCCGGGAAGTTCCCCTCCAAGCCCCTCGCCGTCCTGACTTGGAAATATATCGCCCCCGCCCCCATCCCCCCCTTCACTGTCGCTGGGTCAAAATCCTGGAACTCCCTCCCTCACAGTGCTGTGGGTGTACCTACACCACATGGGACTGCAGCGGTTCAAGAAGGCAGCTTACCCACCCACCTTCTCAAGGGGCAATTAGGGATGGGGCAATAAATGCCGGGCCCGGCCAGCGACGCCCACATCCCCCGTGAATGAATTCAGGGAAAGAAATCCTCTCGAGAGCTTCTCCCTGGCCTTTGGGGGAGGGTACAGTCGAAGGGTGAGAGTAACTGGCAGAGCCTGCCCCCTCTCTCTCTCTCTCTCTCGCTGAGAGAGACGCTGGGATCAGCAGCTCCACACCTCGCCGACTCTGCCCTGTAATCCCACCCCGCTCATCGCCTTTAAAATGCTGACAGATGAGACCTTGCCAAGGTGTGGTTCCCAGAACTGACTCCAGTAATTCCAGAACAAAAACAAAAACAGAAATACCTGGAAAAACTCAGCAGGTCTGGCAGCATCGGCGGAGAAGAGCTCATGACCCTTCAACAGAACTAAGTCAAAATAGGAAAGGGGTGAAATATAAGCTGGTTTCAATTCCAGGTGTCATCTCAGCAGGCCTTTGGACAGGTGAAGCATGAATTCTCTCACCTCGTACTGGAGTCCCGTAGATAGAAAAGGGGGGAAATAAAGGGATACAGTATAGGGATACAGCAAGAAATTATTGAAAGGAATCAATACTTAAAAAGCCAAGCAGGCAGAACCTGTCTGCGTAAGCGGCTAACAGCCAAAGGTCAGGCTGGACAGAGAGAAATCTAAACCTTGCACATTCTCAGGGCTTGTGAGTATCAGCCAGGCCATACTGGACAAAGAAGAAGAATGTAAATATGATAGACTGGGGAGTCAGACTGGAGCCTTAGGTTGGAAAACAACTAAGATTGAGCCTGTTTACAGCAGACAGGGAAAGAACAGATGGTCTTGTCTTCGTTTAGGTACGAGGGAGGGTCCCTCTGCCTGGGTGAGAACAGAATAGGGACATCAGGCTTGTCAGTTTAGTGTCAGCCTGTATGTTGACAAGATCGAAATCTGGAAACTGTTCTTGTAGGCGACCAGCAATGTATCAGTACCATGAGCGCTGGTGGTTTCGCAGAGCACTGTCCCCAGCTGCATTGGGATGGCGCCCTTCTTGCAGTTGCTCGAATAAACCATCGTACCCGAGTCTCCGGTGGTCCGTTCGTCAAAGACACCGGCGACAATCCGTCAGGGAAACAGAATAGCGCCGCGGAACCCGACTGGGGAGCCTGTGGACTCCATTCCGAGGTTCATAGAGGTGGTGGGGGTGGTGGGAGGGAAACAACAAGTCAAAACTGAATCATTAAAACGCAGAAGGAGGGGGTGGAACCCACAGGGAACCCCACCCCCCCCGGAGAACAAAAGCAGCAGTGGGACAGAGCAGGAAATAAGGGGATAAGGAGAAGGAAAAGAAAGAGGTGATGGTTATTATTATTACCTTGTACCTACACTTGTGCAGACGGGTTAACACTAAGTTCCAGTCGATTAGAGAGAGAGAGAGACAAAGTCAGATTCAGGACAGATCCTTAGGAAAAGTAAAGCCAGGAAAGGAGGATTGAAACCCGTAGGGAACGAGGGGGAAGAGGGCTGAGGGATTTGAGAGGGTGATAGAGAAGGTGAAGTACCTACCTACCATTCAATGCGCTCGGGAGAAGCAAGTTTTTGCTTAAAGAATGGCCGAGGCTTAAAACGTGGACTTTTTGGACCAAACTGCGGGAAATGCTAGAGATTTCCATGCAATGCACCCCACCCCACCCCACCCACCCACCCACCTCGGTACTCACGTACTGGCTGAAGGCTGAACGCCCAGGGGATATCTGGAGAAAGATTACCCCCTGCGGCTTAGAAGTGGGTGACTGGCAGAAACCTGGGGGGCCGTCCTCGGACCAAGCCAGACGTAGGTAGCTCCGGCCCTCGGGAATACCCAGGACTGGGGGAACCCCCGCGGACAAAGTGAGGTTCACCCCCTTTAGAAACAAGGGGACTGAATCAGTCCCCCATCCGGATTTGGGTAGGGCAAGCCCACGAGGGGAGTATGGTCGGGGGATGGATATCCTAAAAAAAGATTAGGGGCAGCGATTAGCCCACAGGATGGTAAGATTATTACGCAGGGTCCACTTGAGAAGCATCCAACACCGATTCTCCTGTGTAGTGTAGCCGGGAAAACAATATCCCCATTAAATCAGAGGCTCGGGATGCAGTGAGGGACATCACACGGAGCTCAGAGCAGGATGGGGTTAGCGAGGAGGACTCAGTCCACCACCAGTTCCCCTATTTGGCCGGTTCAGAGACCAGAAGGGTCCCTATCGATTAACAGAAGACGATACAGCTTTAGATAAGGTGACATTGAGGGAACACCCAATCGTGGCCAGACCTGCCACTATATTCAATAATCTAGGGCCAAGCCACACAATCTTTTCGGTCCTAGACACAGCTAAAGGGTCTTGGGCGATACCGTTGGATGAGGGGTCCCAGGATAGATTTGCTTTTGCGATAGGATACAGACAATAGACTTGGACTCGATGGCCTCAGGGTTTCCACAATAGTCCAGCCATTTCTCACCGGGTGATGTGCGATACGTTGAGTCGCACAGAACTAGACCAGGGTCAGCGGAGTGACCCAACACGTGGATGACCTAAACGAAGACAAGACCATCTGTTCTTTCCCTGTCTGCTGTAAACAGGCTCAATCTTAGTTGCTTTCCAACCTAAGGCTCCAGTCTGACCCCCCAGTCTATCATATTTACATTCTTCTTCTTCGTCCAACGTGGCCTGGCTGATACTCACAAGCCCTGAGAACATGCAAGGTTTAGATTTCTCTCTGTCCAGGGTCAGTGCTGAGGGAGTGCTGCCGTGTGGGAGAGGCTGTACAAAGGGAGTTCAGCACTGACGGAGGGTCAGTGCAGAGGGAGTCCTGCACTCTCGGAATGTCAGTACTGAGAGAGTGCAGCACTGTCGGAGGGTCAGAACTGAGGGGGTGCTGCACTGTCGGCAGGTCAGTACTGAGGGAGTGCTGCAGTGTCGGAGGGTCAGTACTGAGGGAGTGCTGCAGTGTCGGAGGGTCAGTACTGAGGGAGTGCTGCACTGTCGGCGGGTCAGTACTGAGGGAGTGCTGCAGTGTCGGAGGGTCAGTACTGAGGGAGTGCTGCACTGTCGGCGGGTCAGTACTGAGGGAGTGCCGCACTGTCGGCGGGTCAGTACTGAGGGAGTGCTGCAGTGTCGAAGAGGCTGTACAAAGGGAGTTCAGCACTGTTGGGGGGTCAGTACTGAGTGAGTGCTGAGGGAGTGCCGCACTGTCGGAGGGTCAGTGCTGAGGGAGTGCTGCACTGTCGGAGGGTCAGTACTGAGGGAGTGCCGCACTGTCAGAGGGTCAGTACTGAGGGAGTGCTGCACTGTCAGAGGGTCAGTACTGAGGGAGTGCCGCACAGTCAGAGAGTCAGTACTGAGGGAGTGCAGCACTGTCAGAGGGTCAGTACTGAGGGAGTGCCGCACAGTCAGAGGGTCAGTTCTGAGAAAGTGCCGCAAAGTCGGAGGGTTTGTACCGAGGGACTGCAGCATTGTCAGGGGGTCAGTACTGAGGGAGTGCTGCACTGTCGGAGGGTCTGTACTGAGGGAGTGCTGCACTGTCAGTGGGTCAGTACTGAGGGAGTGCTGCACTGTTGGAGGGACAGTACTGAGGGAGTGCTGCACTGTCGGAGGGTCAGTACTGAGGGAGTGCCGCACTGTCAGAGGGTCAGTACTGAGGGAGTGCCGCACTGTCGGAGGGTCAGTACTGAGGGAGTGCCGCACTGTCGGAGGGTCAGTACTGAGGGAGTGCTGCACTGTCAGAGGGTCAGTACTGAGGGAGCACCGCACTGTCGGAGGGTCAGTACTGAGGGAGTGCCGCACTGTCGGAGGGTCAGTTCTGAGAAAGTGCCGCAAAGTCGGAGGGTTTGTACCGAGGGACTGCAGCATTGTCAGGGGGTCAGTACTGAGGGAGTGCTGCACTGTCGGAGGGTCTGTACTGAGGGAGTGCTGCACTGTCAGTGGGTCAATACTGAGGGAGTGCTGCACTGTTGGAGGGACAGTACTGAGGGAGTGCTGCACTGTCGGAGGGTCAGTACTGAGGGAGTGCCGCACTGTCAGAGGGTCAGTACTGAGGGAGTGCCGCACTGTCGGAGGGTCAGTACTGAGGGAGTGCCGCACTGTCGGAGGGTCAGTACTGAGGGAGTGCCGCACTGTCGGAGGGTCAGTACTGAGGGAGTGCCGCACTGTCGGAGGGTCAGTACTGAGGGAGTGCCGCACTGTCGGAGGGTCAGTACTGAGGGAGTGCCGCACTGTCGGAGGGTCAGTACTGAGGGAGTGCCGCACTGTCGGAGGGTCAGTACTGAGGGAGTGCTGCACTGTCAGAGGGTCAGGGCTCAATTCCGATTTTCCATTCTCGGATTTGGGGGGAGGGGCCTAAACCCATGACGCTCTGACTCAGGAGAGAGAGAAAGCGAGAGAGAGAGAGAGATTCACTGAGACTGGATGAAATCCTCCTGGGCGTGAGATCTTCTCTGTGTCCCTGAGAGCACAGAGAATCCCCCAGTTAAACATCTTCCTGACCATGGAGTGAGGGTCCAACACTGCTAAGCAATGTTTAAACATGAGCTGTGGTTGCTGAGTTTAATCTTCTGTCCCAGTCAGCAGCGTATCATACGAAACACGTTCACTGTGTAAACACTCCAGACATTCACATCAATGTGTCACATTAAACAATAACTTCAGTCATCAATCATAGTTTGAAATAAGCCCGAGCAAGACCATTCTGCCCCCATGTTGGTTCTGTCTCTTTGACAGGTCTATCCAATTAATCCCACACTCCTCCCTCTGCTCTCTCCCCCTCCCCTCCCCCCCCAGTATCCCTGCAAATTTTTCCTCTTCAAGTATTTCTCCGATTGCCCCTTTCGAGGGTCCCTATTGAATCTGCTCCCACCGCCCTTCCAGGCAACGTCTTCCAGATCACAACAACTCGCTGTGTGTGTGGGAAATAAACAATTCTCCTCATCTCCCCCTCTGCTCCTTTTCCCGATTCTCCTCAACCCGCGTCCCTCTGCTTCCCCACCCTCCTGCCACTGGAAACACTTTCCCCTCATTCACTCGATCGGAAACCCCCTCGGGATTTCGAACGCTTCGATTCAATCTCCCCCTTAGCCTGCTCTGCTCCCAGGAGAACAATCCCGGCTTCTCCAATCTCTCCACATCACTGAAGTTCCTCATCCCTGGAACCATTCTCGTGAATCTTTTCCGCACTCTCTCTAAAGCCTTCACATCCTTCCTGAAGTGCGGAGCCCGGAACTGGACACAATACTCCAGTTGAGGCTGAACCAGTGTTTTATACACGTTTAACATAACCTCCCTGCTCTTGTACTCTATGCCCCTATTAATAAAGCCCAGGATGCTGTCTGCTTTATTACCCGCTCGCTCAACCTGTCCTACCACCTTCAGTGATTTATGTACATATACCCCCAGGTCCCTCAATTCCTGCACCTCCTTTAGAATTGTACCCTTTATTTTATATTGTCACAGAGTCATAGAAGTTCACAGCACAGAATAAGGCCCTTCGGCCCATCGAGCCTACACTGGTCAAACAAGTACCTAACTACTCTAATCCCATTTTCCAGCACTAGGCCCATAGCCTTGTATGCCATGTGACATCGCAAGTGCACATCCAAATACATCTTAAATGTTATGTGGGTTTCTGCCTCTACCACCCTTTCAGGCAGTGAGTTCCAGATTCCCACCACCCTCTGGGTGAAAAAATTCTTCCTCACATCCCCCCTAAACCTCCTGCCCCTTACCTTAAATCAGTGCCCCCTGGTTATTGAAGGGGAAAAGTTCCTTCCTGTCTACTCTATCTATGCCCCTCTAAATTTTACACACCTCAATCATGTCCCCCCTCAATCTCCTCTGCTCCAGGGAAAATAACCCCAGTCTATCGAATCTCTCCTCATAACTAAAACTCTCCAGCCCAGGCAACATCCTGGTAAATCTCCTCTGCACTCTCTCTAGTGCAGTCACATCCTTCCTATAATGCAGATTCCAGAACTGCACGCAATACTCTAGCTGTGGCCTAACCAGCGTTTTATACAGTTCCAGCATAACCTCCCTGCTCTTATATTCTATGCTTTGGCTAAAAAAGGCAAGGATCCCATATGCCTTCTTAACCACCTTATCTACCTGCCCCGCTACCTTAAGGGACCGATGGACATGCACACCAAGGTCCCTCTGATCCTCGGTACTTCCCAGGGTCCTACCATTCATCGTGTATTCCCGTGCCTTGTTTGTCCTGCCCAAGTGCATCACCTCAAACTTATCCGGATTAAATTCCATTTGCCACTGATCAGCCCATCTGACCAGCCCGTCTATATCCTCCTGTAATCTAAGACTATCCTCCTCACTATTTACCACCCCACCAACTTTTGTGTCATCCACGAACTTACTGATCAACCATCCTACATTCAAGTCTAAAAATTGTCTCTCCACCTTCTTCCCACCAAAATGAATAACTTCACTCTCTACATTAAACTGCATTTGCCATCTGCCTGCCCACTTCACCAGTTCAAGGACTAAAATGTGGGGAGGCAGAGGTGTTGTGGTATTGTCACTGGGCTAGTAATCTAGAGACCCCAGGGTTAATGCTCTGGGAACCTGGGTTCGAATCCCATCACGGTCGATGGTGAAATTTGAATTCAATAAAGATCAGGAATTAAAAGTCTAATGGTGACCGTGAAACCATACTTGATTGTTGTAAAAACCCATCTGGTTCACTAATGTCCTTTAGGGAAGGAAATCTGCTGTCTTTACCCGGTCTGGTCTACACGTGACTCCCGAGCCACAGCAATGTGGTTGACTCTGAAATGGCCCTTTAAGGGCAATTAGGGATAAGCTTTAAATGCTGGCCTCGCCAGTAACCCCCACATCCCATGAATGAATACAAAATAAAAGGTGCACAGCAAGATTCCAAAACTCACATTGATCAGGTGAGACACCTGGAGTGTTGCTTGAGAGAAAAGGATAAGGCAAGAAATTTGTAAATTCTATAGAAAAATTTGATGTCAACATTGTTAATTCAAAGCTTCGGCAATCTATCAAACATCATTTTAATTTACAGTTTGCAGAGATAGGAACAGCAGGAGGCCATTCAGCCCCTCGAGCCTGTTACACAGGAACAGGAGGAGGCCATTCAGCCCCTCGAGCCTGTTACACAGGAACAGGAGGAGGCCATTCAGCCCCTCGAGTCTGTTACACAGGAACAGGAGGCCATTCAGCCCCTCAGACTTGCTCATTTGCCATGTGGGGAGTATGGTTTGGGAGCGTGAGGGCAGAGTTTTGATCATTAGGCGGGTGAGGGTTGATGGTGTGCGAGGTTGGGGAGGGGTTGAGGGTGTGTGAGGGGAGGGATGGGGGTTGAGGGTTGGGGAGGTTGGGGAGGGGTTGAGGGTGTGTGAGGGGAGGGATGGAGGTTGAGGTTTAGGGAGGTGGGGAGGGGTTCAGGGTGTGTGAGGGGAGGGATGGGAGTTGAGGGCTGGGGAGGTTGGGGAGGGGTTGAGGGTGTGTGAGGGGAGGGATGGGGGTTGAGGGTTGGGGAGGTGTTGAGGGTGTGTGAGGGGAGGGATGGGGGTTGGGGAGGTGGGGAGGGGTTGAGGGTGTGTGAGGGGAGGGATGGGGGTTGAGTGTTGAGGAGGTGGGGAGGGGTTGAGGGTGTGTGAGGGGAGGGATGGGGGTTGAGGGTTGGGGAGGTGGGGAGGGGTTGGGGGTGTGTGAGGTGTATTGGATGGGGGTTGAGGGTTGGGGAGGGGTTGAGGGTGTGTGAGGGGAGGGATGGGGGTTAAGGTTTGGGGAGTTGGGGAGGGGTTGAGGGTGTTTGAGGGGTATTGGATGGGGGTTGAGGGTCGGGGAGATGTTGGGAAATTGGAATCTATTCCTGGGAGAAGCCCTTGTAGAGAAATGCACCTAACCCCCCCAGAGTGACCAAGATCCCCAAGGCGATCAGAAACCCGGCCCACCAGGGTAGGGTCTCCCGGTAAACTCTCAGACAGTCACTACCGTCCCTCTCCAGCCCCACCTCAACTCCCTCGTAGCCTCCCGAGCGGAGGGTGAAGATGCAGTTTCCCCCGAGCCCTCGGCCTTTACAATCTCAAACTTCTCGTAGGGAGGGATTAAGATCTCATCTTCCTCCTTAAAGAACGAGTAATTGCGGATCTTGACACCGTAAGTCGTGTTTAGCCCAAACAAAGTCCTGTTTCCATATACCTCGGTCACTGTTCTGTTGAGGGAGGTGGAGGTGAATCTCCCAAACCTCATCTCCTGGCCCCGTCTCCCAGACTTGGGAATGTTCAACCCGCGATAAGCGTGTAACTGTTTGGAATGATCTCTCAATGCCTGGAGAGCGATGGTTAGGAGATAGTGGAAGCTCTTCAGTTTAAATTTGGAGTTGTATTCGTTGATATTTCCATATTCATGAACCTCATCGTTAAATGCCTTGTACAATGGTCCATTATGGGTGTACATAGTGACCACGATCATGTGCTCCTTAAGGAGACCGTGGGGAATGGTGCCCCCATTCCAAAACATTCTGGCCAAATCCCAAACATTCATGAACTGCCGGTTTCTCTTCAGTTCTTCATTCAAACACTCGATCGCCAAGTTGTCCCAATCTTCACTCCGTGGGAACCAATACGCGGACGAATTCTCTTCCATATCCAGCCCATTGCCACCCGTGTGGATCCCACAGCTTTCCCCATCGCTGACCAGGGAGGTGACCAGCCGCTGTGCTGTGAATCAGAGAGAGAGAGTGAGACAAGTCCCAGTGATACAGTCTCTTCCCCAACAACACAATGAGCCAACGCCTCACAGCAGTGACAGTTTGTATCAGAAACCCACCATGACACGGAAAGACAGAAGGGGATTTCAGGGAGAGATCGCTCAAAGAGAGAGAGAGATTGGAAAGGCAGTCAGACAGGAGGGAAACAGGTGGAGAGGTTTAGGGAGGGAATTCCAGAGCTCAGGGAACCCCAGGCAGCTGAAGGCACGGCCGCCGATGGTGGAGCGATGGGAATGGGGGGATGGTCAAGAGGCCGGAATTGGAGGAACGCAGAGATCTCAGAGGGTCGTAGGAGGGTTACAGAGATAGGGAGGGGTGTAGGGGCTGGAGGAGGTTACAGAGATAGGGAGGATTGTAGGGGCTGGAGGAGGTTACAGAGATAGGGAGGGTTGTAGGGGCTGGAGGAGGTTACAGAGATAGGGAGGGTTGTATGGGCTAGAGAAGGTTAAAGAGATAGGGAGGGTTGTAGGGGCTGGAGGAGGTTACAGAGATAGGGAGGGTTGTAGGGGCTGGAGGAGGTTACAGAGATAGGGAGGGTTGTAGGGGCTGGAGGAGGTTACAGAGATAGGAGGGGCTGGAGGGGGTTACAGAGATAGGGAGGTTTGTAGGGGCTGGAGGAGGTTAAAGAGATAGGGAGGGTTGTAGGGGCTGGAGGAGGTTACAGAGATAGGGAGGTTTGTAGGGGCTGGAGGAGGTTAAAGAGATAGGGAGGGTTGTAGGGGCTGGAGGAGGTTACAGAGATAGTGAGGGTTGTAGGGGCTGGAGGAGGTTACAGAGATAGGGAGGGTTGTAGGGGCTGGAGGAGGTTACAGAGATAGGGAGGTTTGTAGGGGCTGGAGGAGGTTAAAGAGATAGGGACGGTTGTAGGGGCTGGAGGAGGTTACAGAGATAGGGAGGATTGTAGGGGCTGGAGGAGGTTAAAGAGATAGGGAGGGTTGTAGGGGCTGGAGGAGGTTGCAGAGATAGGGAGGGTTGTAGGAAGTGGAGGAAGTTACAGAGATAGGGAGGGTTGTAGGGGCTGGAGGAGGTTACAGAGATAGGGAGGGTTGTAGGGGCTGAAGAAGGTAAAAGAGATAGGGAGGGTTGTAGGGTCTGGAGGAGGTTACCGAGATAGGGAGGACTGTAGGGGCTGGAGGAGGTTAAAGAGATAGGGAGGGTTGTAGGTGCTGGAGGAGGTTACAGAGATAGGGAGGGTTGTAGGGGCTGGTGGAGGTTACAGGGATAAGGAAGGTTGAAGGGGTTGGAGAAGGTGACAGATAGGGAAGGTTGTAGGGGCTGGAGGGGGTTACAGAGGTAGGGAGGGTTTTAAGGGCTGGAGGAGATTACGGAGATAGGGAGGGTTGGAGGGGGTTACAGGAATGTTCATTGCGGTGCTGCACTCCCTCAGTACTGATCCTCCAACAGTGCGGCACTCCCTCAGTACTGACCCTCTGATAGTGTAGAACTCCCTCTGTACTGATCCTCTGACAGTGTGGCACTCCCTCAGTACTGAACCTCTGATAGTGCAGCACTCCCTCAGTACTGATCCTCCAACAGTGCGGCACTCCCTCAGTACTAACCCTCTGATAGTGCAGCACTCCCTCAGTTCTGACCCTCCGACAGCGTGGCATTCCCTCAGTACTGTCCCTCCGACAGTGCTGCGCTCCCTCAGTACTGACCCTCCGACAGTGCGGCACTCCCTCAATACTGTCCCTCCGACAGTGCTGCACTCCCTCAGTACTGACCCTCCGACAGTGCTGCACTCCCTCAGTACTGTCCCTCCGACAGTGCTGCACTCCCTCAGTACTGACCCTCCGACAGTGCTGCACTCCTTCAGTACTGACCCTCCGACAGTGCGGCACTCCCTCAGTACTGACCCTCCGACAGTGTGGCACTCCCTCAGTACTGACCCTCCGACAGTGCTGCACTCCCTCAGTACTGACCCTCCGACAGTGCTGCACTCCCTCAGTACTGACCCTCCGACAGTGCTGCACTCCCTCAGTACTAACCCTCCGACAGTGCGGCACTCCCTCAGTACTGACCCTCCGACAGTGCTGCACTCCCTCAGTACTGTCCCTCCGACAGTGCTGCACTCCCTCAGTACTGTCCCTCCGACAGTGCTGCACTCCCTCAGTACTGACCCTCCGACAGTGCGGCACTCCCTCAGTACTGACCCTCCGACAGTGCTGCACTCCTTCAGTACTGACCCTTCGACAGTGCGGCACTCCCTCAGTACTGACCCTCCGACAGTGTGGCACTCCCTCAGTACTGACCCTCCGACAGTGCTGCACTCCCTCAGTACTGACCCTCCGACAGTGCTGCACTCCCTCAGTACTAACCCTCCGACAGTGCTGCACTCCCTCAGTACTGACCCTCCGACAGTGCGGCACTCCCTCAGTACTGTCCCTCCGACAGTGCTGCACTCCCTCAGTACTGACCCTCCGACAGTGCTGCACTCCCTCAGTACTAACCCTCCGACAGTGTGGCACTCCCTCAGTACTGACCCTCCGACAGTGCGGCACTCCCTCAGTACTGTCCCTCCGACAGTGCGGCACTCCCTCAGTACTGACCCTCCGACAGTGCTGCACTCCCTCAGTACAGGCAGCATAATCCAGCTGATGATGGAAATGTGAAATAAAGACGGAAGATGCTGGAATAACTCAGCAGATCTGGCAGCGTGTGTGGAGAGTGGAGCCAGGTTAACGTTTCGAGTCCGTATGAACCCCCATCAGAAAATGCCTGGGGATGTCTGTCTGGACTTGTCACTGTGCAGGTCCCGAACCCACCAGTTTCAGAGTCACGTTTACGAGAGAGAGAGAGGGACAGTAAAACCCAGTGAGATAGACACCAAAATGTTGTAAAGATAACCACCTCAAAGTTAAGGGACGAATTCTTTTGAGGTTTGCAGTCAGTGTGTAAATACTCACAGCCTATCAGGAGGTAAACGTAAATGAACCACCTCACCTTGTATAATACATATACACCCGAGTCGTGGCCCTCGAGCTGCGATGCACTCTGTCCAAGCAGCCAGGGCTCACTCCCCACGTCATTGACAGCTGGCACTCAGACTCTAACGCCCCTGAGCTGCAGACAGAGGGGGAACGGCCCTTAACACTTCACCACACTGATCCATGCCAACACGGTACTCACCCTTCCAATGGACAGGCAGATGACAGGCCCCTGTCTGCCCTTTTCCCGACCATTGGGAGGACGTGTTTCATGCCGGGTGAGCATTAATTGGCCAGCCAGCGAGAAATATCGATCAGGGGCCTTACACGGGATGAGGCCCAATTCCCGACTGCTCCCGGGTCCCACCGATTGCCCGCGCCTGCGCCTGCCCAGGGTAAAATTCAGGCCCAGACTTTCAGAGGCATTGGACTCAGGAGAGGGAACTGCAGGAGCAGAAGAAAGTGTCCAAATCCAGGGAAGTGAAACAGGGGATGTCCCAAGAGGACATTTAGCACAAAGGATGGACAGGAAGCTGGAAAAGGTCCTGTTAAGTGAAGTTCACCGAGTGAGGAGCAGAGAGGAAGGTCCAAGCTTAAAGAGAAGAAAGCTGCAGTCAGCAGACTTAAAAGCAAACTAGGCTTGCGAGAAGCCAGAAGATCCAAGGAGACAGCCTTGTGCTGTACTCTTTACTCTGGGCGTGTGAGGCAGTGTTCATCTGTTGGCATGGCTGAGTCCGTGAGAGACAGTGCCTGGGGGAAAGCTTGTATGAACGTGGTAATTCAGGGGAGGGGGACATTGGAAGGAGAGTTCAAAACCCTAGGGGTGACCCCTTGCAGAAGGCTTCTGAGAGAAAGTGTCGGGTTTAACAGAAGATTCCAAGGCGAGGTCTTGGAGAGTGGAGGTTGGAAATCCTCGGGTGCTGGGTTGGTGGAGGGAGTGAAAGTTTGTGGATGGGGAGCCAATCAAGCGGGGCTGCTTTGTCCTGGACGGTGTCGAGCTTCTTGAGTGTTGTGGGAGCTGCACTCATCCCGGCAAGTGGGGAGTATCCCATCACACTCCTGACTTGTACCTTGTAGATGGTGGACAGGCTTTGGGGAGACAGGAGGTGAGTTACTGACCACAGGATTCCCAACCCCTGACCTGCGTTTGTAGCCCCAGTATTTACATGGCTAGTCCAGTTCGGTGAGGAGGAGGTGAGGAGGAGTTGAGGAGGTGAGGAGGAGTTGAGGAGGTGAGGAGGAGTTGAGGAGGTGAGGAGGAGTTGAGGAGGTGAGGAGGAGTTGAGGAGGTGAGGAGGAGTTGTGTGCATTTCAAGAAATGACCTGGTTACAGAGTGAGTGGTTAGCACGATCACCCCTTAACACATGAGCATAGGCTACCCATAGGCTGTATCCATTCGACTGTGGTTATCCTGTAGGAAGGTGATGATATTCCACGTCTTTGGGAGCATGGTGTCTGTGACCACCTCGATGCAATGGTGTACATCAGGCTGTGTTATCTCAGGTGAGCTCTCCACAAACTGCCTGGAATGAGCCAGAGTTTTCCTCTGCACTGAGTCTCACTCAGTGAGGTCGGTAAATGCCTGACCTGTCTCTCGGGGCAGGAGAAGATCATCGGACCCTCTGCTGGAAATCTTGGGGTTCAGAGCCATGGCCGATTGGAAGAGACATCAGGCTCGAGGGGCTGAATGGCCTCCTCCTGTTCCTCTCTCCACATGATCTGAAGTTACCCCAATGCATCGATCTCTCCCCTGGTCTCTGTCGCGGACGTGCGGAGGGTTACTAACCGAACTGTACCTGTGAGATACTCATAGACATGGGGCACTCCATAACAGTCCAAACGACATTCTCTGTGCAGGGCAGAGTGCTGAGAGATCCTTCATATCGGAAAAATGGAGCCAGTTTGCAGGGAATAACCTTATCCAGTTTCAAAGAGAGAGTCCGTGTTTTACATGGAGGTGAACAGAAATGGAAGCAAAAAATGTTAGTGTCCAAAACACACGTAATGGTGAGAAGGTGGGATTGAGGGATATGGAGAGAAGGTGGGATTGAGGGATATGGGGAGAGGGTGGGATTGAGGGATATGGAGAGAAGGTGGGATTGAGCAACATGGGGATAAAGTGGGATTGAGAGATACGGGGATAAAGTGGAATTGAGGGATATGATGAGAAATTGGGGTTGAGGGATATGGAGAGAAGGTGGGATTGGGCGACAAGGGGAGAAGGTGTGATGTAGGGAGAAGGTGGGATTGTGGGTTATAGGGAGAAGGAGGGATTGAGGGTTAAGGGGAGAAGATGGGATGTGGCGGAAAGGTGGGATTGTGGTATATGGAGAGAGGGGGGAATTGATTGGTATGGAGGGAAGGAGGGCATGAGGGATATGGGGATAAAGTGGGTTGGAGGGATATGAGGAGAAGGAGGGATTGAGGGCTATGGAGAGAAGGTGGGATCGAGAGACATAGAGAGA
The DNA here is from genome assembly GCF_964194155.1 of Cetorhinus maximus. Lineage (NCBI taxonomy): Eukaryota > Metazoa > Chordata > Chondrichthyes > Lamniformes > Cetorhinidae > Cetorhinus > Cetorhinus maximus. The sequence continues at coordinate 32,051 of NW_027597195.1, read as the reverse complement.
AGGTGGGATGGAGGGATATGGGGAGAAGGAGGGATTGAGGGATATGGAGAGGAGGGACTGAGGGATATGGAGAGAAGGAGGGATGTGGGATTGTGGGGTATGGATATAAAGTTGGATTGAGTGGAATGGGGAGGGTGGGGGTTATAGGATATGGGGGGAAGGTGGGATGGAGGGATATGGAGAGAATGTGGGATGTAGGGATATTGGGAGAACGTGGGATGGGGGAATATTGAGAGAAGGTGGGATTGAGAGGCATTGGGAGAATGTGGGATGGACAGATAGGAGGAGAAGATGGGATTAATGCTTATATAGAGAGATGGTGGTATTGAGGGATATGGGGAGAAGTAGGGATTGAGGGATAAGGGGAGAAGGTGGGATTGAGGGATATGGGGAGGAGGCGCGATTGAGGGACATGGAGAGAAGATGGGATTGAGGGATATGGGGTGGAGGTGGAATTGAGGGATAGGCAGAGAAGGTGGGATTGATGCATATAAAGAGAGATAGTGGGATTGAGGGCTAAGGGGAGAAGTAGGGATTGAGGGATAAGGGGAGAAGGTGGGATTGAGGGATATGGAGAGAAGGTGGGATTGAGAGATACGGAGAGAAGGTGGGATTGAGGGATACGGAGAGAAGGTGGGATTGAGGAATACGGAGAGAAGGTGGGATTGAGGGCTAATGGGTGAAGGTGGGATTGAGGGATATGGGGAGAAGGTATGATTGATGGATATGGAGAGAAGGTGGGATTGAGGGATATGGGGAGAAGGTGGGACTGAGGGATACGTCATGGAGAGAAGGTGGGATAGAGGGATATGAGGTGGAAATGGGATTGAGGAATCTGGAGAGAAGGTGAGAGTAAGGGAGATGTGGAGAAGGTGGGACTGAGGGATATGGGATGAGGGTGGGATTGAGAAATATGGGGAGAGGGTGGGATTGAGGGATGTGGGGAGAAATTGAGATTGAGGGATATGGAGAGAAGTTGGGTTTGGGCAACACGGGGAGAAAGTGGGATATAGAGAGAAGGTAAGATTGTGGGATATAGGGAGAATGTGGGATTGAGGGATATGGAGTTACGGTGGGATTGGGGGATATGGTGAGAAGGCGGGATTGAGGATTATGGAGAGAAGGTGGAATAGAGGCATCAGGGGAAAAGGTGAGATTGAGGGATGTAGGGAGTTGTGGGATTGAGGGATATGGGGCAAAAGTGGGATTGAGGAATGTGGCAAAAAGGTGGGATTGTGGTATATGGAGAGGAGGCGGAATTGATTGATATGGAGGGAAGGTGGCCTTGAGGGATATGGGGACAAAGTGTGATTGAGGGATATGGAGAGAAGTATTGATTTAGGGGTATGGAGAGAAGGAGGGATTGAGGGATATGGAGAGAAGTTGGGGTTCAGGGACATGGGGAGAAGGTAGGATTGAGGAATATGGAGAGAAAGTGCGATTCAGGGAAATGGAGAGAAGGTGGGATTGAAGGATATGGGGTGAAGGTGGGATTGGGGGACATGGATGGAAGGTGGGATTGAGGGATATGGAGAGAAGGTGCAATTGAGGGATATGAAGAGTATGTGGGATTGAGGAACATCAGGTGAAGGTGGGATTGAGGGATAGGGAGAGAAGGTGGGATTGAGGAACATCAGGTGAAGGTGGGATTGAGGGATAGGGAGAGAAGGTGGGATTGAGGGATATGGGGAGAAGGTGGGATTGAGGGATAGGGAGAGAAGGTGGGATTGAGGGATATGGGGAGAAGGTGGGATTGAGGGATACGGGGAGATGCTGGGATTGAGGGATGTGTCGTAAAGTGGGAATGAAGGATATGAGGAGCAGGTGGGATTGAGGATCATGGGGAGAAAGTGGGAGTTGGGGAAATCAGAGGAAGGTGGGTTTGATGCGTTGGATGTGCAGAGTGTTGATGGAGCTTTACTCCTTATCAATGTCCTGTACCTGCCCTGGCAATGTTCGGACACTAGAGGGAGATCAAAACTGCTCCTGATCACTGTCCAGTGATCACTGGGTTAGAGAGAGAGAGGAAATCAGCCAGGGTTCCTGCTCCTGATCACTGTCCAGTGATCCCTGGGTTAGAAAGAGAGAGGAAATCAGCCAGGGTTCCTGCTCCTGGTCACTGTCCAGTGATCCCTGGGTTAGAGAGAGAGAGGGGAAATCAGCCAGGGTTCCTGCCCCTGATCACTGTCCAGTGATCCCTGGGTTAGAGAGAGAGAGGGGAAATCAGCCAGGGTTCCAGCTCCTGATCACTATCCAATGATCCCTGGGTTAGAGAGAGAGGGGAAATCAGCCAGGGTTCCTGCCCCTGATCACTGTCCAGTGATCTCCAATAACATAAGTCCCTCATCCCTGGAACCATTTTCGTGAATCTTTTCCGCTCTCTCTCTAAAGCCTTCACATCCTTTCTAAAGTGCGGAGCCCGGAACTGGACACAATACTCCAGTTGAGGCTGAACCAGTGTTTTATGCACGTTTAACATAACCTCCCTGCTCTTGTACTCTATGCCCCTATTAATAAAGCCCAGGATACTGTCTGCTTTATTACCCGCTCGCTCAACCTGTCCTGCCACCTTCAGTGATTTATGTACATATACCCCCAGGTCCCTCTGCTCCTGCACCTCCTTTAGAATTGTACCCTTTATTTGATATTGTCTCTCCACGTTCTTCCTACCAAAATAAACCACTTCACTCTCTACGTTAAACTGCATTTGCCATCTGCCTGCCCACTTCACCAGTTCAACGTGTAGAGTGTTCACAGCAAGATTCCGATAAGTTACAATGATCAGGGTTTGACCGATAGGGGAAATCATTCAGGGTTCCTGCTCCCGATCACTGCCCAGTGACATCTGGGTTAGAGAGGGAGAGGTGAAATCAGCCAGGGTTCCTGCTCCTGATCACTGTCCAGTGATCCCTGGTTTAGAGAGGGGGTGTGGGGGGGGGGGAAATCATCCAGGTTTCCTGTTCCTGATCACTATCCAGTGATCTCCCATAAATGAAGTTCCTCATCCCTGGAACCATTCTGGTGAATCTTTTCCGCAGTCTCTCTAAAGCATTTTCATCCTCCCTGAAGTGTGATGCCTGGAACTGGACACAATACTCCAATTGAGGCTGAACCAGTGTTTTATACATGTTTAACATAACCTCCCTGCTCTTGTACTCTATGCCCCTATTAATAAAGCCCAGGATACTGTGTATTTTATTAACCGCTCACTCAACCTGTCCTACCACCTACAATGATTTATGTACATATCCCCCAGGTCCCTCTGTTCCTGCACTCCCTTTAGAATTGTACCCTTTATTTGATATTGTCTCTCCACATTCTTCCTACCAAAATGAACCACTTCACCCTCTATGTTAAACTGCAATTGCCATCTGCCTGCCCACTTCACCAGTTCAACGTATAGAGTGTGCACAGCAAGATTCCAATAAGTTACAATGATCGGGGGAGATATTTGGATAGTTGCTCGTTAGTTTTTATTGAAATATTGCTTGTAAAAAGGATAGAGCACAAATTATTTAAATTTGATGTCAACATTGTTAATTCAACATTTAAAACACTGTCAATCTATCAAACATGACCTTAATATACAGTTTGCACAGATAGGAAGAGGAGGAGGCCATTCAGCCCCTCAGACCTGATCATTCGCCATGTGGGGAACATGGTTAGGGAGCGTGAGGGCAGAGTTTTGATCATTAGGTGGGTGAGGGTTGATGGTGTGCGAGGTTGGGGAGGGGTTGAGGGTGTGTGAGGGGAGGGATGGGGGTTAAGGGTTGGGGAGGTGGGGAGGGATTGAGGGTGTGTGAGGGGAGGGATGAGGGTTGGGGAGGTGGGGAGGGGTTGAGGGTGTGTGAGGGGAGGGATGGGGGTTGAGGGTTGGGGAGGTGGGGAGGGGTTGAGGGTGTGTGAGGGGAGGAATGGGGGTTGAGGGTTGGGGAGGTGGGGAGGGATTGAGGGTGTGTGAGGGGAGGGATGGGGGTTGAGGGTTGGGGAGGTGGGGAGGGGTTGAGGGTGTGTGAGGGGATGGATGGGGGTTGAGGGTTGGGGAGGTGGGGAGGGGTTGAGGGTGTGTGAGGGGAGGGATGGGGTTGAGGGTTGGGGAGGTTGGGGAGGGGTTGAGGGTGTGTGAGGGGAGGTATTGGGGTTGAGGCTTTGGGAGGTGGGGAGGGGTTGAGGGTGTGTGAGGGGAGGGATGGGGAGGTGGGGAGGGGTTGAGGGTGTGTGAGGGGAGGGATGGGGGTTGAGGGTGTGTGAGGGGAGGTATAGGGGTTGAGGCTTGGGGAGGAGTTGAGGGTGTGTGAGGGGAGGGATGGGGAGATGGGGAGGGGTTGAGGGTGTGTGAGGGGAGGGATGGGGGTTCAGGTTTGGGGAGGTGGGAAGGGGTTGAGGGTGTGTGAGGGGAGTGATGGGGGTTCAGGGTTGGGGAGGTGGGGAGGAGTTGAGGGTGTGTGAGGGGAGGGATGGGGGTTGAGGGTTGGGGAGGTGGGGAGGGGTTGAGGGTGTGTGAGGGGAGGGATGAGGGTTGAGGGTTGGGGAGGGGTTGAGGGTGTGTGAGGGGAGGGATGGGGGTTGAGGGTTGGGGAGGTTGGGGAGGGGTTGAGGGTGTGTGAGGGGAGGTATAGGGGTTGAGGGTTGGGGAGGTGGGGAGGGGTTGAGGGTGTGTGAGGGGAGTGATGGGGGTTGAGGGTTGGGGAGGTGGGGAGGGGTTGAGGGTGTGTGAGGGGAGGGATGAGGGTTGAGGGTTGGGGAGGGGTTGAGGGTGTGTGAGGGGAGGGATGGGGCTTGAGGGTTGGGGAGGTGGGGAGGGTTTGATGGTGTGTGAGGGGAGTGATGGGGGTTCAGGTTTGGGGAGATGGGGAGGGGTTGAGGGTGTGTGAGGGGAGTGATGGGGGTTGAGGGTTGGGGAGGTGGGGAGGGGTTGAGGGTGTGTGAGGGGAGTGATGGGGGTTGAGGGTTGGGGAGGTGGGGAGGGGTTGAGGGTGTGTGAGGGGAGGGATGGGGGTTAAGGTTTGGGGAGATGGGGAGGGGTTGAGGGTGTGTGAGGGGAGGGATGGGGGTTAAGGTTTGGGGAGTTGGGGAGGGTTTGAGTGTGTGTGAGGGGTATTGGATGGGGTTGAGGGTTGGAGAGTTGGGGAGGGGTTGAGGGTGTTTGAGGGGAGGGATGGGGGTTAAGGTTTGGGGAGTTGGGGAGGGGTTGAGGGTGTTTGAGGGGTATTGGATGGGGTTGAGGGTTTGGGGAGTTGGGGATGGGTTGAGGGTGTGTGAGGGTATTGGATGGTGTTGAGGGTTTGGGGAGTTGGGGATGGTTGAGGTGTTTGAGGGGTATTGGATGGGGGTTGAGGGTTGGGGAGATGTTGGGAAATTGGAATCTATTCCTGGGAGAAGCCCTTGTAGAGAAATGCACCTAACCCCCCCAGAGTGACCAAGATCCCCAAGGCGATCAGAAACCAGACCCACCAGGGTAGGGTCTCCCGGTAAACTCTCAGACAGTCACTACCGTCCCTCTCCAGCCCCACCTCAACTCCCTCGTAGCCTCCCGAGCGGAGGGTGAAGATGCAGTTTCCCCTGAGCCCTCGGCCTTTACAATCTCAAACTTCTCGTAGGGAGGGATTAAAACCTCCTGATGTGACGTGTTGAATGAGTATTCCTGGACCTCGACACCGTAAGTCGTGTTTAGCGCAAACAAGGTCCTGCTCCCAAATTGCTCAGCCACTCCTCTGTTGAGGGAGGTGGAGGCGAATATTCCAAACCTCATCGCCTGGCCCCGTCTCCCAGACTTGGGCATACTCATCCCCCGATAAATGTGTAACTGTTTGGAAGGATCTCCCAATTCCTGGAGAGCGATGGTTAGGAGATAGTGGAAGCCCTTCAGTTTAAATTTGGAGTTGTATTCGGTGATGTTCCCATATTCCCGAATGGCTTTGTTCAAGGTCATTTGCCATGGTCCGTTATGGGTGTAGACAGTTACCGCGATCATATGCTCCTTGCGGAGACCCTGGGGAGGAATCTTCCCTTTCCAACGGTCTGCAGCTTTGTTCCAGATGTCCCTTAATTTCCTGTTCTTATCCATCTCTTTCTGCAGATCTGTTAAAGCCCAGTGGTCCCAAGTTGCGCTCCGTGAGAAATAATATGCCGCGGAATTTTCTTCCAAGTTCAGCTCGTCCGCTGGAGTGGAGCCCTGACACCTCTCGCCAGAGGTGACCAGAGAAGTGCTCAGATTCCCACCTGCCAATCAGAAAGACACAAGTCCCCATTGAGACAGCCTCATTCAACAAGTCAGCATACCCCAAAGCTTCACAACAATGAGGGTTTACATTAATAGGCTGCTATTATAGGGGAGCACCCCAGCCTGATTCACACCAGCGTGAGACGACCAGGTACGACACTGAGACGACATGATGAGGTTCTGGGGACATACGGCAAAAAGCTCGGAAAGGGCAGAGAATATCAGGAGCGTCTTCAACCAGGAAGACGAGATGGAAGAGATAGAGGGAGGGAATTCCAGAGCTCAGGGCCCCAGGCGGAGAGGGAGGGTTACAGGGGCTGGAGGGAGTTACAGAGGTAGGGAGGGTTGTAGGTTCTGGAGGGGGTCACGGAGATAGGGAGGGGTGCAGGGGGTGGAGGAGGTTACAGAGATAGGGATTGCTGTAGTCCCATCCTATTCACGTATTTGTCAAGCTGCCTCTTAAACACCACTATCGTACCTGCTTCCACCACCTCCTCTGGCAGCGAATTCCAGACACTCACTACCCTCTGCGTAAAAAACTTGCCCCGCACATCTCCTCTATAGTTTTCTCCTCTCACCTTAAATCTGTGTCCCCTAGTAATTGACTTTTCCACCCTGGGAAAAAGCTTCTGACTATCTACCTGGGGTTTTCTTGCTCCGCGTGTCTGGGCCTCAGTACCACACACCACTTGTGATTGTCTCACTCAGCACTAGGCCCAGATTGGAGCCTGGGGTTTTCCTGCTCCGCGTGTCTGGGACTCAGTACTACACACCACTTGTGATTGCCTCACTCAGCACTAGGCCCAGGTTGGAGCCTGCTCTGGAGCGTCTGGGTCTCTGTTGGGGCTGCCGGCTGACAAATCCCCAAGTCCAGATGGGCTTCACTCTAAAGTCTTGAAAGGAGTGGTTAGTGATGGAGCTGACACACTGGTTTTAATTTCCCAATATTCCCTAGATTCAGGGAAGGTTCCATTAGATTGGAAAATAGGAAATGTAACTCCTTTATTCAAAAAGGGAGGGAGACAGAAAGCAGGAAACTACAGGCCAGTTAGCCTGACATCTGTCATCGGGAAAATGTTAGAAACTATTATTAAAGATATTTATAGCTGGGCACTGAGAAAAGTTCAAGGCAATCAGGCAGAGTCAACATGGTTTCGTGCAAGGGAAATCATGTTTAACCAATTTATTGGAGTTCGTTGAAGTAGTCACATGTGCTGTGGATAAAGGGGAACTGGTGGATGTACTGCACTTAGATTTCCAGAAGGCATTTGATAAAGTGCCACATGAAAGCTTATTGTGGAATATAAAAGCTCATGGTGTAGGGGGTAACATATTGGTGTGAATAGAAGATTGTCTGGCTGACAGGAAGCAGGGAGTTGGCATCAATGGGTTTTTTTTCTGGTTGGCAGGATGTGACGATGGGTGTGTCACAGGGATCAGTGCTGGGGCCTCAGCTTTTTACAATTTATATCAATGACTTGGATGAAGGGACCGAGGGAACGGTGGCTAGATTTGCTGATGACACAAAGATAGGCAGGAAAGTAAATTGTGAAGAGGACGTAAGGAGGCCCGAAAGGGACAGAGAGAGGTTAAGTGAGTGGACAATGATCTGGCAAATAGGGAAAACATGGGCAAATATGAAATCATTCATTTTGGAAGGAAGAATAAAAAAGAAGCTTATTCTCTACATGGTGAGAGATCGCAGAGCTCTGAGATTCAGAGGGATCTGGGTGTCCTAGTGCATGAATCACAAGAGGTTAGTTATGCAGGTACAGCAGGTAATGAGGAAAGCTAATCGAATGTTATCGTTTATTGTGAGGGGGAATCGAATACAAAAGTAGGGGGGTTATTCTTCAGTTGTACAGGGCACTGGTGGGACCACATCTGGAGTATTGTGTACAGCACTGGTCTCCTTATTTGAAGAAAGATGTAAAATGCGTTGGAAGCAGTTCAGGGAAGGTTTACCAGACTAATCCCAGGAATGGGCGGATTGTCTTATGAGGAAAGGTTGGACAGGTTAGGCTTGTATCTGCTGGAGTTTAGAAGAGTGAGAGGTGACTTGATTGAAACATATAAGATCCTGAGGGTCCTTGACAGGGTGGATGTGGAGAGGATGTTTCCTCTTGTGGGAGAATCTAGAACGAGGTGTCACAGTTTAATAATAAAGGGGTCGCCCATTTAGGACGGAGATGAGGAGAAACGTTTTCTCTCTGAGGGGGGGTGAGTCTTTGGAACTCTCTTCCTCAACAGGAGGTGGAAGCAGAGACTGAATATTTTTAAGGCCGAGGGAGATTCTTGATTAACAAGGGGGTGAAAGGTTATGGGGGGGTCAGGCGGGAATGTGGGGTTGAGGTTACACTCAGATCAGCCACGATCTTATTGAACGGGGGGAGCAGAGCTCGAGGGGCTGAGTGGACGACTCCTGCTCCTAATTCGTACATTCGCGTATGTTCATATCGTCGGGAGTTGGATCAGCCGATGACCGGTCGATCGCCCTCCGTCCAGTGCTCATTGATATACCACCCGAGACCCCCCCCGCCCTCAATTTGCAATCTGACCTTTAATACACCAACGTGAATCTTTAACAGCTTCAACAAACAGCTCGATCCGAGTGACATTCGGGGAAAGTGACCCCCCCAACGTTTTAGTTTCAGACACCAGCCCCCGGGGGAGGATGTGTCGGCCTGGGAGAGGGAGCTGGGGGAGGGAGGGCAGGTTCCCCGGAGTGATCCCCCGGGTCTGAAAGGGTTAAACCCCGAGGACAGGATTCACAGGCGCGGCCTGGGTTCCCTCGAGTGTCGACATTGAGGGGGGGTTGATCCAGTCGAGGGGGTTGAAGGTGGTTAAAGAGTTCGATGGGGGTCGATAGAGAGAAACTGTTTCCTCTGGGGTGGGGGTGGGGTTGGGGGTGGGGTGGGGGAGGTGGGGAGAGGAGGGGGGAGGGGAGGTGGTTGAGGGGGGGTGGGGGAACAGTCCAGGACGAGGGGGCAGAACCTTCAGAACCGAGCCAGGCCGTTCGGGGCGGGGGAGATGTCGGGAAGCACCTCCTCACACAAAGGGGAGCGGAAATCTGGAACTCCCACCCCACCCCCGAAAAATAGCTGGTGGGGGAGGGCGGTGGGGGGGTCAATTGGAAATTTCAACATGGAGATGGAGAGATTTGTGTCGGGTGAGGGGGGGTAAGGGTCACAGATCTAAGGCGGGCAGACGGAGTTAAAATATCAGATCAATTCAACCATGAACCAATTAAATGAAATAACAGGCTCAAAAGGCTGAATGGCCTCCTCCTGTTCCTGTGTAACAGGCTCGAGGAGGGGGCTGAATGGGGCCTCCTCCTGTTCCTGTGTAACAGGCTCGAGGAGGGGGCTGAATGGCCTCCTCCTGTTCCTGTGTAACAGGCTCAAAGGGCTGAATGGCCTCCTCCTGTTCCTGTGTAACAGGCTCGAGGAGGGGGCTGAATGGCCTCCTCCTGTTCCTGTGTAACAGGCTCGAGGAGCTAAACGCAGGAACGCTTCCTATTGGTTCCCCGAAAATGCCAACTTCATTGGTGGACTGCAAGTCTGTTAGACAAATGTTGGAGCGTGTTGGGGGCAAAAATTGATAATATTGTGCGAACTCTATATCTAACCCCGTGCTGTACCTCTTTCTCTCTCTCTCCCATTTCTCTCTCTCTCCCATTTCTCTCTCTCTCCCATTTCTGTCTCTCTCCCATTTCTCTCTCTCTCCCATTTCTGTCTCTCTCCCATTTCTCTCTCTCTCCCATTTCTGTCTCTCTCCCATTTCTCTCTCTCTCCCATTTCTCTCTCTCTCCCATTTCTGTCTCTGTCACTCCCATTTCTCTGCCATTCCTATTTCCATATCCCTCCCTCACTCCCATTTCCCTCTCTCTCTCCCATTTCCCTCTCTCTCTCATTTCCCTCTCTCTCTCTCATTTCCCCCTCTCGCTCCCATTTCCCCCACTCTCTCTCCCATGTCCCCCTCTCTCTCTCTCATTTCCCTCTCTTTCTCTCATTTCCCTCTCTCTCTCATTTCCCCCTCTCTCTCCCATTTCTCTCTCTCTCTCCCATTTCCCTCTCTCTCTCCCATTTCCCTCTCTCTCTCATTTCCCTCTCTCTCTCTCATTTCCCCCTCTCTCTCCCATTTCTCTCTCTCTCTCCCATTTCCCTCTCTCTCTCCCATTTCCCTCTCTCTCTCCCATTTCCCTCTCTCTCCCATTTCCCTCTCTCTCTCCCATTTCCCTCTCTCTCTCCCATTTCCCTCTCTCACTCCCATTTCCCTCTCCCATTTCCCTCTCTCCCATTTCCCTCTCTCTCTCCCATTTCCCTCTCTCTCTCCCATTTCCCTCTCTCCCATTTCCCTCTCTCTCCCATTTCCCTCTTTCTCTTCCATTTCCCTCTCTCTCTCCCATTTCCCTCTCTCTCCCCCATTTCCCTCTCTCCCATTTCCCTCTCTCTCTCCCATTTCCCTCTCTCTCCCATTTCCCTCTCTCCCATTTCCCTCTCTCTCTCCCATTTCCCTCTCTCTCCCATTTCCCCCTCTCTCTCTCCCATTTCCCTCTCTCTCACTCCCATTTCCCTCACTCCCATTTCTCTCTCTCTCTCTCCCATTTCCCTCTCTCACTCCCACTTCCCTCTCTCTCCCATTTCCCTCTCTCTCACTCCCATTTCCCTCTCTCACTCCCATTTCCCTCTCTCTCCCATTTCCCTCTCTATCTCTCCCATTTCTCCCTCTCTATCTCCCATTTCCCTCTCTCTCACTCCAATTTCCCCCTCTCTCTCTCTCATTTCCCTCTCTCACTCCCATTTCCTCTCTCTCTCTCATTTCCCTCTCTCACTCCCATTTCCCTCTCTCTCCCATTTCCCTCTATCTCTCTCATTTCCCTCTCACTCCCATTTCCCTCTCTCTCTCCCATTTCCCTCTCTCCCATTTCCCTCTCCCATTTCCCTCTCTCTCTCCCATTTCCCTCTCTCCCATTTCCCTCTCTCTTCCATTTCCCTCTCTCTCTCCCATTTCCCTCTCTCCCATTTCCCTCTCTCTCTCCCATTTCCCTCTCTCTCCCATTTCCCTCTCTCTCCCATTTCCCACTCTCTCTCATTTCCCTCTCTCTCTCCCATTTCCCTCTTTCTCTCCCATTTCCCTCTCTCTCTCCCATTTCCCTCTCTCTCTCTCATTTCCCTCTCCCATTTCCCTCTCTCTCTCCCATTTCCCTCTCTCTCTCCCATTTCCCTCTCTATCTCTCCCATTTCCCCCTCTCTCTCTCCCATTTCCCTCTCTCTCTCCCATTTCCCTCTCTCACTCCCATTTCCCTCTCTCTCTCCCATTTCCCTCTCTCTCTCCCATTTCCCTCTCTCACTCCCATTTCCCTCTCTCTCTCTCACTCCCATTTCCCTCTCTCTCACTCCCATTTCCCCCTTTCTCTCTCCCATTTCCCCCTCTCTCTCTCCCATTTCCACCTCTCTCTCTCCCATTTCCCCCTCTCTCTCCCATTTCCCTCTCTCACTCCCATTTCCCCCTTTCTTGCTCCCATTTCCCCCTCTCTCTCTCCCATTTCCCCCCCTCTCTCTCTCATTTCCCTCTCTCTCTCCCATTTCCCTCTCTCTCTCCCATTTCCCTCTCTCTCTCCTATTTCCCTCTCTCTCTCCCATTTCCCTCTCTCTCTCCCATTTCCCTCTCTCTCTCTCATTTCCCCCTCTCTCTCCCATTTCCCTCTCTCTCACTCCCATTTCCCCGTCTCTCTCCCATTTCCCTCTCTCTCTCCCATTTCCCTCTCTCTCCCATTTCCCTCTCTCTCACTCCCATTTCCCCGTCTCTCTCCCATTTCCCTCTCTCTCCCATTTCCCTCTCTCTCACTCCCATTTCCCCGTCTCTCTCCCATTTCCCCCTCTCTCTCCCATTTCCCTCTCTCTCTCTCCCATTTCCCTCTCTCTCTCCCATTTCCCTCTCTCTCCCATTTCCCTCTCTCTCTCTCCCATTTCCCTCTCTCTCTCCCATTTCCCTCTCTCTCCCATTTCCCTCTCTCTCCCATTTCCCTCTCTCTCTCCCATTTCCCTCTCTCTCTCCCATTTCCCTCTCTCTCTCCCATTTCCCTCTCTCTCTCCCATTTCCCTCTCTCTCTCTCCCATTTCCCTCTCTCTCTCCCATTTCCCTCTCTCTCTCCCATTTCCCCCTCTCTCTCCCATTTCCTTCTCTCTCTCCCATTTCCCTCTCTCTCTCCCATTTCCCTCTCTCTCTGCCATTTCTCTCTCTCACCCATTTCCCCATTTCCCTCTCTCTCTCCCATTTCCCTCTCTCTCTCCCATTTCCCTCTCTCTCTCCCATTTCCCTCTCTCTCTCCCATTTCCCTCTCTCTCCCATTTCCCTCTCTCTCTCTCATTTCCCTCTCTCTCTCCATTTCCCTCTCTCCCATTTCCCTCTCTCTCTCCCATTTCCCTCTCTCTCTCCATTTCCCTCTCTCTCTCCCATTTCCCTCTCTCTCTCCCATTTCCCTCTCTCTCCCATTTCCCCCTCTCTCTCCCATTTCCCTCTCTCTCTCCCATTTCTCTCTCTCTCCCATTTCCCTCTCTCTCTCCCATTTCCCTCTCTCTCTGCCATTTCCCTCTCTCTCTCCCATTTCCCTCTCTCTCTCCCATTTCTCTCTCTCTCCCATTTCCCTCTCTCTCTCCCATTTCTCTCTCTCTCCCATTTCCCTCTCTCTCTCCCATTTCTCTCTCTCTCCCATTTCCCTCTCTCTCTCCCATTTCTCTCTCTCTCCCATTTCCCTCTCTCTCTCCCATTTCCCTCTCTCTCTCCCATTTCTCTCTCTCTCTCCCATTTCCCTCTCTCTCTCCCATTTCCCTCTCTCTCTCCCATTTCTCTCTCTCTCCCATTTCCCCCTCTCTCTCCCATTTCTCTCTCTCTCCCATTTCCCTCTCTCTCTCAATCTCATCCCCATTTCCCATCTCTCTTGTTGGCTCTCTCTCTCTCTCTCTCTCCCCCTCACCCCCATTTCTCACACTCCTCTCTATAAATCTCCATGTTCTTCTCTCTCCCAAATGCCCCCACAACGACATCACCTCCCCATGGCTCCACCCCCCAGGTTCTCTTAAAGACACAGTCCACATCCTCACTGGGTGCAGCTGTTCGACTGGATGAAGCCTTTTTCCAGCCTCTCTTTCATGACTGAGAGATTGTTCAATTTTAACTCTTTTTATATGTGAGAGGACCTGAACTCCTCCTGGATTTGTCCAGAGTGTCTCTCCCTGTAAAGTAACCTCGTGTTGCTCAGGCTGTTTATCTGACATGTACCTGGACGAGCAGAAGTTTCCTCCAATTAAATATCGGGAAGGTTGAATCGATTGTTTTCAGTCCCCGCTCCGAACTCCGTTCCTGAGATACCGCCTCCATCCCTCTCCCTGGTACCAGTCTGAGGTAAAACACCTCAGTTCACAACCTTGGGCGTCACGTTTGACCTCGAGATGAGCTTCTGACCTCATATCCGCGCCATCGCTCAGACCTGCCGATTCCCACCTCTGTAACATGGCCCGCGTCACCCCCCCCTCTCAGCTCATCCGCTGCTGCAGCCGTCACCCATCTCTTCCTTCCCTCCGGACTCGATTATTCCCACACACTCCTGGCTGCTCTCCCACGCTCTGCCCTCTGGAAACTGGAGGTCGTGAGGTACAGAGGGATCTACCTGTCCTGGTACATGGATCATAAAAAGTTAGTATGCAGCTGCAGCAAGTGATTCGGGAGGGAAATGCAATGTTGGGCTTTATTGCGAGGGGGGGGTGGAGTATAAAAGCTGGGAAGTCTTGCTCCAACTGTACAGGGCGTTGGTGAGGCCGCTCCTGGAGCCCCTGTGGACAGTTTCAGTCTCCTCACCTCAGGATCGATAGACTCGCATTGGAGGCCGTTCAGAGAAGGTTCACTGGGCTGATTCCTGGGGTGAAGGGGGTTTGTCTGATGAGGAAAGGTTGAGCAGGTTGGGCCCTGTACCCATTGGGGTTTAGAAGAATGAGGGGTGGTCTTATTGAAACATATCAGATTCTGAGGGAGGGAGGGGGTTTGACAGGGTGGATGCTGAGAGGATGTTTCCCCCTCGTGGTCGGGGGGGGGAATCTAGAACGAGGGGGGGGGGTGGGGGGCACAGTTTCAGAACGAGGGGTCTCCCACTGAAGACGGAGACGAGGAGGAATTTCCTCTCTGGGAGGGTCGTGAGTCTGTGGAATTCTCTCCCCCCCCTCACCCAGAGAGCAGTGGGGGCCGGGTCACTGAATATATTCAAGGCTGAGTTAGGCAGGTTTCTGATTGACAAGGGAGGGGGGTCGAGGGTTATGGGGGGGCACGGGGAGGAAAGTGGAGTTCAGGCCACGATCAGATCAGCCACGATCTTACTGAATGGGAGAGCAGGCCCGAGGGGCTGAATGGCCTCCTCTCCTGCTCCTATATTTTATGTCCTCCTGTTGACAGCTCGCACCGAGCGCTGTTCCCTTATCACGCCTGCGCTGGCCGCCCTAATTTGGCTCCCCCTTCAAACGACACTCAACTTGCAAGTTTCGTGTCACCCGACAGCCTTAGAGTTGCGTCCTGGACGGAGAACTCAATACGTATCAGGAGAATCACTTGTCCCAACTGCGACTCGCGGAGACGTCCGGCGTACTCCTCCCTCCAGTCCGAAAAACAACTGCTCGCCACGACTCTCTGTTTCCAGTCACTCAGTCCACGCCCTGTCACCATCCCACTCTCCCTTTCATTCCAAAGGGTTTCACTTTTGAAAAGCGGGAAGTTCCCCTCCAGGCCAACTATGAGGGAAACGATGAGGGGAATAGATAGAGCGGACAGGATACAATTGTTCTCCTTGGTGGAGGATTCTAGAACCAGGGGACGTAAGATTCAAGATAAGTGGCAGAAGGTGTAGGGGGGACATGAGGAAGAACTTTTTTACGCAGAGGGTAGTGAGTGTCTGGAATTCGCTGCCCAAGTTGGTGGTAGAGGCAGAAACTCTAAACTCTTTTTAAAATGCACCTGGATCTTGCACCTTTAGGTGCTGTAAGCTGCGGGGCTATGGGCCGGGTGCAGGGAGGGTGGGATTAGAAAGGGCGCCTGGGTGTCCTCGGGCTGGCATGGACAAGATGGGCCGAATGGCCTCCTTCCGTGCTGTAACTTTTCCTATGGTTCTGTGGTTCTAAGCCACTCACCGTCCCGACTTGGGAATATACCGGCCGTCCCTTCACTGTCGCTGGGTCACCATCCTGGAACTCCCTCCCTAACAGCGCTGTGGGTGTACCTACACCACACGGGGACTGCAGCGGCTCAAGAAGGCAGCTCACTCCCACCACCTTCTCAAGGGGGCAATTAGGGATGGGGCCATAAATGCCGGGCCCGGCCAGCGACGCCCACATCCCCCGTGAATGAATTCAGGGAAAGAAATCCTCTGGAGAGCTTCTCCTTGGCCTTTGGGGGAGGGTACAGTCGAAGGGTGAGAGTAACTGGCAGGGCCTGCCCCCCCTCTCTCTCTCTCTCTCTCTTTCGCTGAGAGAGACGCTGGGATCAGCAGCTCCACACCTCGCCGACTCTGCCCTGTAATCCCACCCCGCTCATCGCCTTTAAAATGCTGACAGATGAGACCTTGCCGAGGTGTGGTTCCCAGAACTGACTCCAGTAATTCCAGGTGTCGTCTCAGCAGGATCTTGGGACAGGTAAAGCATGAATTCTCTCACCTTGCGCTGGAGTCCGGTCGATAGGAAGGCGAGTGTGTTCCGATATTTGGGTGACGATTAACCGCGCCCTGCCCGTGATGTTTGAATGATTTGTGTACCCGGACCTATGAATCTCGGTAGAACCCCGCTCCTTCAAAACTTTCACCATTTCACGGACAGTGACACAGCAAAACACCTTAACCATGTCCCAGTCCACCCAGACAGTGATATCATTCACACTCAGACAATTAAACATGCAGCTCATTACACCCAGTCTCGGGGCTCCCAGTGAGACTGAATCCTTCCTCGCGCAAGACATAAAGTGAGAGTCACAGGATAACTTGGAAAATTCCCGAAATATTCATCAACTCAGGCAGCAGAAAGACACTTAATGTGGCAGGTTGCAATACACTGCAAATCAGGGAGGGTGCAGCACTGTCGGAGGGTCAGTACTGAGGGAGCGCTGCACTGTTGGAGGGTCAGTACTGAGGGAGTACCGCACTGTCAGAGGGTCAGTACTGAGGGAGTGCCGTACTGTCGGAGGGTCAGTACTGAGGGAGTGCCGCACTGTCGGAGGGTCAGTACTGAGGGAGTGCAGCACTGTCAGAGGGTCAGTACTGAGGGAGTGCAGCACTGTCAGAGGGTCAGTTCTGAGGGAGTGCCGCACTGTCGGAGGGTCAGTGCTGAGGGAGTGCCGCGCTGTCGGAGGGTCAGTACTGAGGAAGCGCCGCACTGTCGGAGGGTCAGTACTGAGGGAGTGCTACACTGTCGCAGGGTCAGTAATGAGGGAGCGCAGCACTGTCGGAGGGTCAGTACTGAGGGAGTGCTGCACTGTCAGAGCGTCAGTACTGAGGGATCGCTGCACTGTCGGAGGGTCAGTGCTAAGGGAGTGCTCTGTGTCAGAGTGGCTGGACAAACGGAGTTCAGCATGGTCAGAGGGTCAGTACAGAGGAGTCCTGCACTCTCGGAAGGTTAGTACTGAAGGAGTGCAGCACTGTCGGAGGGTCAGTTCTGAGGGAGTGCCGCACTGTCGGAGGATCAGTACTGAGGGAGTGCTGCATTGTTGGAAGGTCAGAACTGAGGGAGTGCTGCAATGTCGGAGGATAAATACTGAAGGAGTGTCGCACCATAGGAGGGTCTGTACTGAGGGAGTGCTGCACATTCTGAAGGTCGGTAGTGAGTGAGGG
This sequence comes from Cetorhinus maximus, assembly GCF_964194155.1. Lineage (NCBI taxonomy): Eukaryota > Metazoa > Chordata > Chondrichthyes > Lamniformes > Cetorhinidae > Cetorhinus > Cetorhinus maximus. The sequence continues at coordinate 14,964 of NW_027597195.1, read as the reverse complement.
CTGCACTGTCAGAGGGACAATAGTGAGGGAGTGCTGCACTGTCGGAGGGTCAATACTGAGGGAGTGCTGCGCTGTCGAAGGGTTAGTACTGAGGGAGTGTTGCACTGTCAGAGAGTCTGTTCTGAGTGTCGCACTGTCAGAGGGTCAGTACTGAGGGAGTGCCGCACTGTCGGAGGGTCAGTACTGAGGGAGTGCCGCACTGTCGGAGGATCACTACTGAGGGAGTGCCGCACCGTCGGAGGGTCAGTACTGAGGGAGTGCTGCACTGTCGGAGGATCACTACTGAGGGAGTGCCGCACTGTCGGAGGGTCAGTACTGAGGGAGTGCCGCACTGTCGGAGGGTCAGTACTGAGGGAGTGCCGCACTGTCGGAGGGTCAGTACTGAGAGAGTGCCGCACTGTCACAGGGTCAGTACTGAGACAGTGCTGCACTGTCGGAGGGTCAGTGCTAAGCTGCTTGTTCTCCTGCTTAACCTGCTCTGCTCCCAGGAGAACAATCCCAGCTTCTTCCTGTCTCTCCACAAGAACTGAAGTCCCTCAAACCTGGGAGCATTCTGGCGAATCTCTCCTGCGCTCTCTCGAAAGACATTCCTGTAGTGTGGTGGCCCAGAATTAAACACAATTGCTCCAGTTGGGGCAGAACCAGTGTTTTCTCAAATTTTTAATAATAAATCTCATTTCTCTTATACTCTACGTCCCTCCGATGAAATGTACAGAAGAGCGGGAAGATGTATTCTTCTTCAATTAATCCATGTTCTCCCTCGGTGCTCAACGTTCGAGGTGAGGGTTTCATATTCAAAGTCACTTCAATGTCGGCCGCTGGCGAGTTCACGGTTTGGGGAGGGGAGTCACAGGAAAGGTCCAAGGTCAGTCCTCGCAATAGGTCACCTTGCGTCCATTCAGGTGCTGCACAGGCCGGTAGGAGTTGCGGTCCCAGTTCAAGGTGTTCACAAGGGTCTTGTACTGTTCAACATAAACAGAGGGATGTTCAGTGCATACTGGATTATCACAGGATCGTGATTCAGACAGTGCCGCACTGTCGGAGGGTCAGTACTGAGGGAGTGCCGCACTGTCGGAGGGTCAGTACTGAGGGAGCGCCGCACTGTCGGAGGGTCAGTACTGAGGGAGCGCCGCACTGTCGGAGGGTCAGTACTGAGGGAGTGCCGCACTGTTGGAGGGTCAGTACTGAGGGAGCGCCGCACTGTCGGAGGGTCAGTGCTGAGGGAGCGCCGCACTGTCGGAGGGTCAGTACTGAGGGAGTGCCGCACTGTCGGAGGGTCAGTACAGAGGGAGTGCCGCACTGTCGGAGGGTCAGTACTGAGGGAGTGCTGCACTGTCGGAGAGTCAGTACTGAGGGAGTGCCGCACTGTCGGAGGGTCAGTACTGAGGGAGTGCCGCACTGTCGGAGGGTCAGTACTGAGGGAGTGCCGCACTGTCGGAGGGTCAGTACTGAGGGAGTGCTGCACTGTCGGAGGGTCAGTACTGAGGGAGTGCTGCACTGTCGGAGGGTCAGTACTGAGGGAGTGCTGCACTGTCAGGGGGTCAGTACTGAGGGAGTGCCGCACTGTCAGAGGGTCAGTACTGAGGGAGTGCCGCACTGTCAGGGGGTCAGTACTGAGGGAGTGCCGCACTGTCAGAGGGTCAGTACTGAGGGAGTGCCGCACTGTCGGAGGGTCAGTACTGAGGGAGTGCTGCACTGTCAGGGGGTCAGTACTGAGGGAGTGCCGCACTGTCAGAGGGTCAGTACTGAGGGAGTGCCGCACTGTCAGAGGGTCAGTACTGAGGGAGTGCCGCACTGTCAGAGGGTCAGTACTGAGGGATTGCCGCACTGTCGGAGGGTCAGTACTGAGGGAGCGCCGCACTGTCGGAGGGTCAGTACTGAGGGAGCGCCGCACTGTCGGAGGGTCAGTACTGAGGGAGCGCCGCACTGTCGGAGGGTCAGTACTGAGGGAGCGCCGCACTGTCGGAGGGTCAGTACTGAGGGAGCGCCGCACTGTCAGAGGGTCAGGACTGAGGGAGCGCCGCACTGTCGGAGGGTCAGGACTGAGGGAGCGCCGCACTGTCGGAGGGTCAGGACTGAGGGAGCGCCGCACTGTCGGAGGGTCAGTACTGAGGGAGTGCCGCACTGTCGGAGGGTCAGTACTGAGGGAGTGCCGCACTGTCGGAGGGTCAGTACTGAGGGAGTGCCGCACTGTCGGAGGGTCAGTACTGAGGGAGTGCCGCACTGTCGGAGGGTCAGTACTGAGGGAGTGCCGCACTGTCGGAGGGTCAGTACTGAGGGAGTGCCGCACTGTCGGAGGGTCAGGACTGAGGGAGTGCCGCACTGTCGGAGGGTCAGTACTGAGGGAGTGCCGCACTGTCGGAGGGTCAGTACTGAGGGAGTGCCGCACTGTCGGAGGGTCAGTACTGAGGGAGTGCCGCACTGTCGGAGGGTCAGGACTGAGGGAGTGCCACACTGTTGGAGGGTCAGTACTGAGGGAGCGCCGCACTGTTGGAGGGTCAGTACTGAGGGGGTGCCGCACTACCGGAGGGTCAGTACTGAGGGAGTGCCGCACTGTCGGAGGGTCAGTACTGAGGGAGTGCCTCACTGTCGGAGGGTCAGCACTGAGGGAGTGCCACTCTGTCGGAGGGTCAGTACTGAGGGAGTGCCGCACTGTCGGAGGGTCAGTACTGAGGGAGTGCCGCGCTGTCGGAGAGTTAGTACTGGGGGAGCGCTGCACTGTCGGAGGGTCAGCACAGAGGGAGTGGCGCACTGTCGGAAGGTCAGTACTGAGGGAGTGCCGCACTGTCGGAGGGTCAGTACTGAGGGAGAGCCGCACTGTCAGAGGGTCAGTACTGAGGGAGTGCCGCACTGTCGGAGGGTCAGTACTGAGGGAGTGCCGCACTGTCGGAGGGTCAGTACTGAGGGAGTGCCGCACTGTCGGAGGGTCAGTACTGAGGGAGTGCCGCACTGTCGGAGGGTCAGTACTGAGGGAGTGCCGCACTGTCGGAGAGTCAGTCCTGAGCCTATGTAAGGTGCTGCCTCTCGCCGGTTACATTAAACTGAAGCCCGGGTCAGTTGGATGTAAAGATCGCAGGTCCAGTATTGTTCGTCGAGCGGGGTTACCTCATGCCCACAGCCTGCGGTAAATAGCTAGCCCTCAAGCAACATCACGACAATCAGAATATTTGCTCATTACCGCTCTGCTCTATGTGGGATCTTGCTGTGCGCAATTTGGCACCCATGTTTCCTTACGCGTGTCTGAATAAGAATTAGGAGCGCTCAGCCCCTCGAGCCTGCTCCACCATTCAATGGGATCATGGCTGATCTGTATGTAACCTCCCGCTTATCCTCGATAACCTTTCACCCCCCTTGTTAATGAAGCGTCTATCTCCCTCGGCCTTAAAAATATTCACAGTCTCTGCTTCCACCTCCTGTTGAGGAAGAGAGTTCCAAAGACTCGCCCCACCCCCTCTGAGAGAAAACGTTTCTCCTCATCTCTGTCCTAAATGGGCGACTCCCTTATTTTTAAACAGTGACCCCCCTCGTTCTAGATTCTCCCACAAGGGGAAACATCCTCTCCCCATCCACCCCTGTCAAGACCCCTCAGGATCTTAAAGGTTTCAATCAAGTTGCCTCTTACTCTTCCAAACTCCAGCGGATACAAGCCTAACCTGTCCAACCTTCCCTCATAAGACAACCCGCCCATTCCTGGGATTAGTCTGGTAAACCTTCCCTGAACTGCTTCCAACACATTTTACATCTTTCTTCAAATAAGGAGACCAGTGCTGTACACAACACTCCAGATGTGGTCTCACCAGTGCCCTATACAACTGAAGAATAACCTCCCTAATTTTGTATTCGATTCCCCCTCACAATAAATGATAACATGCGATTAGCTTTCCTCATTACCTGCTGTACCTGCACACTAACCTTGTGATTCATGCACTAGGACACCCAGATCCCTCTGAATCTCAGAGCTCTGCGATCTCTCACCATTTAGAGAATAAGCTTCTTTTTTATTCTTCATTCTTCCTGCCGCAATGGACGATTTCAAACTTCCCCACGTTGTACTCCATTTGCTGGCTCTTTGCCCACTCACCCAACCTACCTACACCCCTTCGTAGCCTCCTTATGTCCTCTTCACATCTAAGTACTGTCCCGTCCAGGAGACAGGGAGAGAAAAATCTATGTACGTTCACGTTCGCCTGGATACTTTGTGAATTCATTTTTTTCTGTTTTTCAAAACGGACAATTGCTGGACTGATAAAATGGCTGCAGCTGATCACATGCCCGATTCTGGTAGCTTCTGAGCAGTTTGAAAGTGCACCAAGGCTAACACAGCGAACGTCCTGGGATGCAATGTGTCTCGCATCGTATAAACATTCTAGCCAAGCCAATGCAAAGGATTCGTAGATGGTCCGCCTGTACCAGCCAGCTCTGGACAAACCTCCAACGTTGTGCTAATGGTTCTTCAATTACCTGCTCAAAACACAATGGGTTTCAACAAGGGTTGTGGGTGGGGGGGGGACCTCATTAACTGAACAGATCGACCTGAAACCACCCTGTCACATGACCGAGACTTGGGCTCTTTGAATCCCTTTCATCACACAGCTTTTGGATTCTGTCTTCAGTTGCACTTAAACCTCAGAAGAGAGAACCGGACTCGAGGATGGCAGCCTGCCTCTGACCTCCATCTCTCTCCAAGCCTGAGTTCCAGAACGACCCCTCTATTTCGCCTACTGGGTGAACTAATTCACAGGATAGGAGAATACTTTGCTGCACCTTCAACCACCTCAAATTGCAACCGCGTTCCTACGACCAAGACCAGGAATTGTGCCAGTCAAAGCCAACTGAATGAACTTTCATTGGACATTCACTTGCTGGACTCCGGACTCACGTGAAACCATAACTCTTATTTTTATCATGGTCTAGCCTTGTACCCCTTTTTTCCCATATCCCTCTTTCATTGTATCACTGAAAACAAAATGGGGCAGATGTTGCAAAACCCTTCCTGGCATTGTGTATGTGTGTGTGTGTGTGTGTGCGTTTGTGTGTGTGTGTTTGTGTATGTGTGTATGCGTGCGTGTGTGTGTTTGTATGAGTTTTTCTGTGTGTGTGTGCGTTTGTGTGTGTGTGTGTATGTGTGTATGCATGTGTGTGTGTGTTTGTGTGTGTGTGTGTGTTTGTGTGTGTGTTTTTTTGTGTGTGTGTGTTTGTGTGTGTGTTTTTTTGTGTGTGTTTTTTTGTGTGTGTTTGTGTGTGTGTGTTTGTGTGTGTGTGCGCATTTGTGTGTGTGCGCATTTGTGTGTGTGCGCATTTGTGTGTGTGTGTTTTTGTGTGTGTATGTGTCTGTTTTTGAGTGTGTGTGCTTTTGTGTGTGTGTGTTTGTATGAGTGTTTTTGTGTGTGTGCGTTTGTGTGTGTGTTTTTTTGTGTTTGTGTGTGTGTTTGTGTGTGTGTGTTTGTGTGTGTTTGTATGTGTTTTTGTGTGTGTGCGTTTGTGTGTGTGTGTGTGTATGTGTGTATGCGTGTGTGTGTGTGTTTGTGTGTGTGTGTTTGTGTGTGTGTTTTTTTGTGTGTGTGTGTTTGTATGTGTGTGTTTGTGTGTGTGTTTTTGTGTGTGTGTGTGTTTTTGTGTGTGTATGTGTCTGTTTTTGAGTGTGTGTGCTTTTGTGTGTGTGTGTTTGTATGAGTGTTTTTGTGTGTGTGTGTGATTGTGTGTGTGTGTTTGTGTGTGTGTGTGTTTTTTTGTGTGTGTGTGCATTTGTGTGTGTGTGTGTTTTTGTGTGTGTGTGTGTTTGTGTGTGTGTGTGTGTGCGTTTGTGTGTGTGTGTGTTTTTGTGTGTGTTTGCGTTTGTGTGAGTGTGTTTGAGTTTGTGTGTGTGTGTTTGTGTGTGTGTGTGTGTGTGTGCAACATAAACTGACCCTCTGATTTTACCCTATCTCAAGTTTGCTGTGGGTTTATTAATAGAGGATTGTATCATTCTAAAACTGAAGGGTTGGGTAAACTATGTTACCACTTATAAAGGGAGATATCAGAAATCAAAAACGCCATTCTGTCTATGGATGGGTGATGAGAGGAGAAATCCAGGCTGTTTAAATTAAACTCCTCCTGTCAGAAACACTTTCCTGCCTATCTTTGCGTCATCAGCAAATTTAGCCACCATTCCTTCGGTCCTTTCAACCAAGTCATTTATATAAATTGTGAACAGTTAAGGCCCCGGCACTGATCCCTGTGACACACCACTCGTCACATTCTGTAAACCATAAAAAGACCCATTTAAGCATACTCTCCGCTTCCTGTTAGCCATCCAATTTTCTATCCACGCCAATATGTTACCCCCTACACCATGAGCTTTTATTTTCTACAATAAGCTTTCATGTGGCACTTTATTAAATGTCTTCTGGAAATCTAAGTACAGCACATCCAGCGCTTCCCCTTTATCCACAGCACATGTGGCTACTTCAACGAACTCCAATAAATTGGGTTAAACATTCTTTCCCTTTCACAAAACCATGTTGACTCTGCCTGATTACCCAGAATTTTTCCAAGTGTCCTGCCATAACACCTTTAATAATATCTTCTAACCTTAATTGGGAGGGGGAGTTGAGTTAGAAGATTAGCCATGATTGAATGGAAGAGAACACAGGGTCGAATGGCTGGTTGGCCTCCTCCTGCTCCTCTCTCCACATGTTCTGAAGTTACCCCAACGCATCGATCTCTCCCCTGGTCTCTGTCGCGGACGTGCGGAGGGTTGCTAACAGAACTGTACCTGTGAGATACTCATAGACATGGGGCGCTCGATAACAGTCCAGATGACATTCTCCGTACAGGGCGGAGTGGTGAGAGATCCTTCATATCGGTAAAATGGAGCCAGTTTCCAGGGAATAATCTTATCCAGGTTCAGAGACAGAGTCCGCGTTTTACCTGGAGGTGAACAGACATGGAAGCAAAGTGTGTTAGTGTCCATAACACACATCACGGAGAGAAAGTGGGATTGAGGGATATGGGGAGAAGGTGGGATTGAGGGATAAGGTGAATGTGGGATGGAGGGATGTCGGTGAATGTGGGATTTTGGAATGTCAGTGAATGTGGGATTGAGGGATGTCGGTGAATGTGGGATTGAGAGATGTCGGTGAATGTGGGATTTTAGAATGTCGGTGAATGTGGGATTTTGGAATGTTGGTGAATGTGGGATTGAGAGATGTCGGCGAATGTGTGATTGAGAGATGTCGGTGAATGTGGGATTGCGGGATGTCGGTGAATGTGGGATTGTGGGATGTCGGTGAATGTGGGATTGTGGGATGTCGGTGAATGTGGGATCGTGGGATGTCGGTGAATGTGGGATCGTGGGATGTCGGTGAATGTGGGTTTGAGGGATGTCGGCGAATGTGGGATCGAGGGATGTCGGTGAATGTGGGATTGAGGGATGTCGGTGAATGTGGGATTGAGGGATGTCGGCGAATGTGGGATTGAGGGATGTCGGTGAATGTGGGATTGAGGGATGTCGGCGAATGTGTGATTGAGAGATGTCGGTGAATGTGGGATTGAGAGATGTCGGTGAATGTGGGATCGTGGGATGTCGGTGAATGTGGGATCGTGGGATGTCGGTGAATGTGGGATCGTGGGATGTCGGTGAATGTGGGATTGAGGGATGTCGGTGAATGTGGGATTGAGGGATGTCGGTGAATGTGGGATCGTGGGATGTCGGTGAATGTGGGATCGTGGGATGTCGGTGAATGTGGGATCGTGGGATGTCGGTGAATGTGGGATCGTGGGATGTCGGTGAATGTGGGATCGAGGGATGTCGGTGAATGTGGGATCGTGGGATGTCGGTGAATGTGGGATCGAGGGATGTCGGTGAATGTGGGTTTGAGGGATGTCAGTGAATGTGGGTTTGAGGGATGTCGGTGAATGTGGGATTGTGGGATGTCGGTGAATGTGGGTTTGAGGGATGTCGGTGAATGTGGGATCGTGGGATGTCGGTGAATGTGGGATTGTGGGATGTCGGTGAATGTGGGATCGTGGGATGTCGGTGAATGTGGGATCGTGGGATGTCTGTGAATGTGGGATCGTGGGATGTCGGCGAATGTGGGTTTGAGGGATGTCAGTGAATGTGGGATTGAGGGATGTCGGCGAATGTGTGATTGAGAGATGTTGGTGAATGTGGGATCGTGGGATGTCGGTGAATGTGTGATTGAGAGATGTTGGTGAATGTGGGATCGAGGGATGTCGGTGAATGTGGGATCGTGGGATGTCGGTGAATGTGGGATTGAGGGATGTCGGCGAATGTGTGATTGAGAGATGTTGGTGAATGTGGGATCATGGGATGTCGGTGAATGTGGGATAGTGGGATGTCGGTGAATGTGTGATTGAGAGATGTTGGTGAATGTGGGATCGAGGGATGTTGGTGAATGTGGGATCGTGGGATGTCGGTGAATGTGGGATTGAGAGATGTCGGTGAATGTGGAATTGAGGGATGTCGGCGAATGTGTGATTGAGAGATGTCGGTGAATGTGGGATTGTGGGATGTCGGTGAATGTGGGATTGAGAGATGTCGGTGAATGTGGGATTGAGGGATGTCGGTGAATGTGGGATCGAGGGATGTCGGTGAATGTGGGATAGTGGGATGTCGGTGAATGTGGGATTGAGAGATGTCGGTGAATGTGGGATTGAGGGATGTCGGTGAATGTGGGATCGTGGGATGTCGGTGAATGTGTGATTGAGAGATGTCGGTGAATGTGGCTTTGAGGGATGTCGGTGAATGTGGGATTGAGAGATGTCGGTGAATGTGGGATTGAGGGATGTCGGTGAATGTGTGATTGAGAGATGTCGGTGAATGTGGCTTTGAGGGATGTCGGTGAATGTGGGATTGAGGGATGTCGGTGAATGTGGGATTGAGGGATGTTTGAATGTGGGATTGAGGGATGTTGGTAAATGTAAATGTGGGATAATGAGAGAAAGTAGGATGAGGGTTATATGGAGAATGTGGGCTTAAGGGATGTAGGGTGAATTTCTACAGTGGAGTGTAACCTGGTCATTTCAATCAGTTGCTTTGCCAGCTCCCGACATTATGCAGCGGTATTTCTGACCTACCCATATAACCCACATGTGGAAGCATCTTAATGATAGGATCGAGGGCAGCATTTAAACTCGATGTGACCTGTTGGAGGAGAAACAGCAGAGGGGTGTAAAATTCATTACAATTTCGAAGCATCACACTTCACTGGGGGATAATCACCATCGGGGACCTTGTTTAAAGAGGGAATTTGTCCGTCAGGGACCCTGTTTAAAGAGGGAGTCTCTCCGTCGGGGACCCTGTTTAAAGAGGGAGTCTCTCCCTCGGGGAGCCTGTTTAAAGAGGGAGTCTCTCACGCGGGGACCCTGTTTAAAGAGGGAGTCTCTCTGTCGGGGACCCTGTTTAAAGAGGGAGTCTCTCCCTCGGGGACCCTGTTTAAAGGGGGAGTCTCTCCCTCGGGGACCCTGTTTAAAGAGGGAATCTCTCCGTCAGGGACCCAGTTTAAAGAGGGAGTCTCTCCCTCGGGGACCCTGTTTAAAGAGGGAGTCTCTCCGTCAGGGACCCTGTTTAAAGAGGGAGTCTCTCCCTCGGGGACCCTGTTTAAAGAGGGAGTCTCTCCCTCGGGGACCCTGTTTAAAGAGGGAATCTCTCCCTCAGGGACCCTGTTTAAAGAGGGAGTCTCTCCCTCGGGGACCCTGTTTAAAGAGGGAGTCTCTCCCTCGGGGACCCTGATTAAAGAGGGAGTCTCTCTCGGGGACCATGTTTAAAGAGGGAATCTCTCCCTCGGGGACCCTGTTTAAAGAGGGGGTCTCTCTGTCAGGGACCCTGTTTAAAGAGGGAGTCTCTCCCACAGGGACGCTGTTTAAAGAGGGAGTCTCTCCCTCGGGGACCCTGTTTAAAGAGGGAGTCTCTCCCTCGGGGACCCTGTTTAAAGAGGGAGTCTCTCCGTCGGGGACCCTGTTTAAAGAGGGAGTCTCTCCCTCGGGGACCCAGTTTAAAGAGGGAGTCTCTCCCCCAGAGACCCTGTTTAAAGAGGGAGTCTCTCCCTGGGGGACCCTGTTTAAAGAGGGAGTCTCTCCGTCGGGGACCCTGTTTAAAGAGGGATTCTCTCCCTCGGGGACCCTGTTTAAAGAGGGAGTCTCTCTGTCAGGGACCCTGTTTAGAGAGGGAGTCTCTCCCTCGGGGACCCTGATTAAAGAGGGAATCTCTCCGTCAGGGACCCTGTTTAAAGAGGGAGTCTCTCCCTCGGGGACCCTGTTTAGAGAGGGAGTCTCTCCCTCGGGGACCCTGATTAAAGAGGGAGTCTCTCCGTCGGGGACTCTTTTTAAAGAGGGAATCTCTCCCTCGGGGACCATGTTTAAAGAGGGAGTTTCTCCCTCGGGGACCCTGTTTAAGGAGGGAGTCTCTCCCTCAGGGACCCTGTTTAAAGAGGGAGTCTCTCCCTCGGGGACCCTGTTTAAAGAGGGAATCTCTCTGTCGGGGACCCTGTTTAAAGAGGGTGTCTCTACGTCGGGGACCCTGTTTAAAGAGGGAGTCTCTCCGTCCGGGACCCTGTTTAAAGAGGGAGTCTCTCCGTCGGGGACCCTGTTTAAAGAGGGAATCTCTCCCTCGAGGACCCTGTTTGAAGAGGGAGTCTCTCCATCAGGGACCCTGTTTAAAGAGGGAGTCTCTCCGTCGGGGATTCTGTTTAAAGAGGGAATCTCTCCCTCGGGGACCCTGTTTTAAGAGGGAGTCTCTCCGTCGGGGATTCTGTTTAAAGGGGAGGTTCTCTGTGAGTTTGCCTTTACCTTGAAGAATACAGCAATGACAGCAAGTCCCTCCGGGGATTTCATTGCCTGATCTGAGTTCAGGTATTTGATATTCCAAAACACCAGGTGCATCTGCAAGGAATACAGACAGGGTCAGTGAGAAGCCTTTAACAACACAACCTGTTAATACAATTCCTCAACCCCCCAATGCCCCTCTCTCTCTTTATCTCTGCACCCTCTCTCTGCCTCTACTCCACTCTGTCTCTCCAGTCTCATTCTCTCTCTCTCTCCCCCAGTCTCTTCCTCTCCCCCAGTCTCTGCCTCTCTCTCTCCACCTCAGTCTCTCTCTCTCTTTCTCTCTCACCTCCCAGTCTCTCTCTCTCTCTCAGTCTCTCTCCACCAGTCTCTCTCTCTCTCCCCCAGTCTGTCTCTCTCTCTCCCCCAGTCTCTTCCTCTCCCCCAAGTCTCTGCCTCTCTCTCTCCACCTCAGTCTCTCTCACCTCCCAGTCTCTCTCTCTCTCAGTCTCTCTCTCCCCCTCAAGTCTCTCTCTCCCCCTCAAGTCTCTGTCTCTGTCTCCAGCCAGTCTCTCTCCCTCTCTCCCCTCCCATCTCTCTCTCTCTCCCTCTTTCCCAGCCTCTCTCTCCCCCTCCTCCCTGTCTCCGTCTCCCCCAAGTCTCTCTCTCTCTCCCTCCCCCAGTTTCTCTCTCCCTCCCCGTCTCTCTCTTGCTCTCTCTTCCCCAGTCTCTCTCTCCTCCATCCTCTCTCTCTCCTCCATCCTCTCTCTCCCTCTCCTCCAGTCTCTCTCTCTCTCTCCTCCAATCTCTCTCTACCTCTCCTCCTAATCTCCCTCCCCCAGTCTCTCTCTCCCTCCCCGTCTCTCTCTTTCTCTCTCTTCCCCAGTCTCTCTCTTTCCTCCATCCTCTCTCTCTCTCTCTCTCTCCTCCAGTCTCTCTCTCCCTCTTCCCAGTCTCTCTCTACCTCTCCTCCTAATCTCTCTCCCCCAGTCTCTTTCTCTCTCACTCCAGACTCCCTCTCCCTCCTCCCAGTCTCTCTCTCCCCCAGTCTCTTTCTCTCTCACTCCAGACTCCCTCTCCCTCCTCCCAGTCTCTCTCTCCCCCAGTCTCTTTCTCTCCCCCAGTCTCTCTCTCTCCCCCACAGTCTCTCTCTCTCTCCGCCCAGTCACCATCTCTCCCCCCGGTCCCCCTCTCTCACTCTCCCCTCAGTCACCCTCTCTCCCCCCAGTGCCTCTCTCCTTCTCCCCTCGGTCACTCTCTCCGCCCCCAGTCTCTCTCTCTCTCCCCAGTCTCTGTCGCTCTCTGCCCTAGTCTCTCTCTCTCTATCTGCTGTCATGTTTTTATGATGATATAAAGGCACCAATCACACGTACTGGATTGGGTAAACACGGTATGGGTTTATATATTCAGGCGAGGCACATGTGAGCAGTCATACACGGATAAAAAGATTGGAGACATCAGAGCTGCCTTCTGCTCATAGCCCAAAGCGAAACTTAAACTGGATTTCGTGACACACTTCCCTTCCAGTGATCTCCTGCTGCTAACCCCTAAAGGCTTGTTATAACATCCCCCTTTCTTTTTAAATGTAGCTTCGTCCCTTCCAAAGAAGTATAACAATTTACAATCCATGTTTGGTTGCCGTTACATAAGTGTATGGGACCGATAAATCTATGAGCCTGTAAAGCGTCGAGCTAATCCGCCCAGGTATTGTGATGGTTGCCTCTTCTGGAGGTTTCTTTAGTTGCTCACAGTGACCTGCGGGCTGGTCCTTCTTGGAGGTCGTTCCTGGCTGCGTTTGAGATCTTGTCCTCGATGCAATCGGACCGCACGGAGGCTGAGGACTTCGTTTGTCTCCGGTTGTACCTCCCCGTTGCGCCTTTTGTGCGTGACGACTTCGCTGGGGCCTCGGTCCCGAGCAAATCCTCGTCACCTCGACTGGCTACCACCGATCTTCCTGCCGGACCCTGGCTGCGTCCCAACTGTAAACCTGGCACCCCTGTCCCTTCATGTTTTACCGTGCGCTTTGGCCATTTTCTCATGCGGTCTTAAAAAGTTGTTCTCTGGTTTCTGAGGGAGTAGAATGGGTAAGAGTAGGTCAATTGGTACCCACTGGTCTGCCAAACCATGAGATGGAAGAAGAGTCAGCCCGGAGTCACGACGTTAACTTTGTTTCTCTCTCTCTCTGCAGGTGCTGCCAGACCAGTCAAATTTTCCAACATTTCCTGTTTTTATTGCATGAGATTTGCCGGCGATGGAGCCATTGTACTTATAGGTGACGCTCTCACCTTGCCACGTCTGGATCTTGCTTGGCCTGATCACATTTGACAACTGGAGATTTCACAGCGCAAATCTTTCGTTCAGCTGGGCCATTCGATCTAGGGTGACGAGGGGAAGAAGTAGTGCGGTCGATATTCCACTTCTCACGTATATATCCTGAACTGGCTTACCAATAAACCGAGGCCTGTTATCCGTAGTGCTCTCCCCAGGCACACCGCATATACTCAAAACAGCGCTCAGTGCGCGCAACAGCTTGACACATTGCGCCACTGTCGAATAATGTCGAATTCGAGGATGTCGACTACTTTACCAAGGACGTGGACATGAGAGGGGCCGGATGTGATTTTGGACCAAGGATGAGGACCAAGAACGTCATGAGGAATCAGTGGTTCTTTGTGTTGACTTGGCATATGCTCTTGACATGCCTCACACTTCCTGACAACGACCCCAATGTCATTGTACATACCCGGCTGTAGAGACTGTCTCCCCTGCGAGTCTTCTCCTCCGATTTATGCCCGTGTGTGACCGGTGAGGTTGTTGAGGAGGAATATCAGGTCGCAAAGATTCCAGTAGGATGACCTGCCTGCCTTTAAAAATGGCTCCCCAGGAGATACCTAGCTCGTCCTGGCGAGGCCAAAACGGTCTCACGTGCCCGTGGGCACGCTGAGTTGAATCAGATGGTTTCCCGCAATTTCTGTGGTGGGGGGGGAATCTTTCCCCCTTCTTGCAGCTGTCGGCACTTGCCTGGCGCAAAATGTGCCGGATCAATTGACGGACTTGCATTCTCCTGTGAGTGTAACATTGCAGCTCTCTTGAAGCTGCCAATCTTTTTGAAATACTCTGGGTATTTTGACATTAGGCCGTGAGCTGTGGCGATCGGAGTAGCTTCTGAGGCTAACACGCTGTGTGAAGCCTGACGGTTTCCATAGAATTGGTGGAAAGCTGGGAATTTCCTTGGTGTGTGGGGAAGGCCGCACCTCCCACATGTCTCGCTGGGTCTGGGTGTTCTGGTGAGTGTGTCAGCTTCACACTTATGATCACTCCGCACTTATGTCCATCCTTGAGCGGCTCTCTGACGCTGTACGTTTTGTGCTTGTCCAGCAGATCTCCCTGGGAGTGGGCGTGATCACCAACTCAGCAATTCTGTCTGCTCGCCCTGTGTTCGAATAACCACGTAGCTACCCTTTTCTCTGCATCGATGGGTCCTGTAGACTGTTGTCGAAATGCCAGGGAGTCCAGTTGATGAATACGGATGTTTAACTGGATACTGATCTGGTCTTCCAGGAGGATTGCGCTCATTTACTAGACACACAGGCTCTCTCCCCGCCCCAGTCTCCCCCACCCCTCGTCTCTCCCCCTCAGTTTCTCTCACCCCCCAGTCTCCCTCCCCCATTCTCTCCCCTCTCAGTGTCTCTCTCCCACTGTCCTCTCTCCTCCAGTCTCTCCTCCCAGACTCTTTCCCCCAGACTCTCTCTCCCATAGAGCCTCTCCTCCACTCTCTCTCCTCCCAGTCTCTCCTCCCAGACTCTTTCCCCCAGACTCTCTCTCCCATGAAGTCTCTCCCCCACTCTCTCTCCTCCCACTCTCTCCTCCCTCTCTCTCCTCCCAGTCTATCTCTCCCACAGTCTTTCTCTCCCATAGCCTCTCTCACCCTAATACCTCTCTCCCATGCTCTCCCCACCATTCTCTCCCCCTTGAGATTCTCTCTCCCACAGTCTCTCTCTCCCCATTCTCTCTCCCCCAGTCACCCTCTCCCCATGCACTCTCTCCCCACAGTCTCTCTCCCCCACAGTCCCTCTCCTCTCCAGACTTTCTCCTTCCCAGTCTCTCACCCCCTCTCTCCCCCATTCTCTCTCCCCCATTCTCTTTCTCTCCTGTCTTTCTCTCCCACACTCTCCCCATCTCTTTTCCTCTCTCTCCAAG
>NW_027597194.1:0-95446 GCF_964194155.1 Cetorhinus maximus | reverse complement strand
TCTTCCCCCCCCACTCCCTCTTTCCCCCCCCACTCCCTCTCTTCCCCCCCACTCCCTCTCTTCCCCCCACTCCCTCCCTTCCCCCCCACTCCCTCTCTTCCCCCCCCACGCCCTCTCTTACCCCCACTCCGTCTCTTCCCCCCAACTCCCTCTTTCCCCCCCCACTCCCTCTCTTCCGCCCCACTCCCTCTCTTCCCCCCCACTCCCTCTCTTCTCCCCCCCACTCCCTCTCATCACCCCCACAGCCCCTCTTCCCTCACTCCCCCTCTTCCTCCGCTCCGTCTCTTCCCCCAACTCCCTCTCTTCCCCCCACACTCCATCTCTTCTCACCCACTCCCTCTCTTCCCCCCCACTCCCTCTCTTCACCCCCACAGCCCCTCTTCCCTCACTCCCCCTCTTCCTCCACTCCCTCTCTTCCCCCAACTCCCTCTCTTCCCCCCCACTCCCTCTCTTCACCCCCATCCCCTTTCTTCCCCCAACTCCCTCTCTTCCCCCCCACTCCCTCTCTTCCCCCCACTCCCTCTCTTCCCCCACTGCTTCTCTTCCCCCACTTCACCGAGTGTTGCTCAGTGTCCAAATCCCATTGTTCACATCACAGGGGTAAATCTGAAGACATTAACTGCCTTCCTTTCAGCTCTCAAGATCATTATTTTATGAATAAACTATAGTTTTAGAGAAAGAAATCTGAATGAACATTCCAAATCATTTCAAAATGGTCATTACGCAAAGAGCAATGAAATTCAAATTTGACATAATGTTGTACTTGAGATACCTCAATCCCACCGTGATACAACTCTGTCAGCCCCTCCAGTCCCTGCAAACCTCCCGATCTCTGTAACCTCCTCGAAACCCCTACAACCCTCCCTAACTCTGTAACCTACTTCAGTCCCTACAACCCTCCCTATCTCTGTAACAACCTCCGACCCCTACAACCCTCCCAACTCTGTAACCTCCTCCAGTCCCTACAACCCTCCCTATCTCTGTAACAACCTCTGACCCCTACAACCCTCCCAACTCTGTAACCTCCTCCAGTCTCTACGACCCTCCCTATCTCTGTAACCTCCTCGAAACCCCTACAATCCTCCCTATCTCTGTAACCTCCTCCAGTCCCTGCAATCCTCCCTATCTCGGTAACCTCCTCCAGTCCCTACAACCCTCACTATCTCTGTAACTTCCTCCAGCCCCTTCAACCCTCCCTATCACTGTATCCTTCTCCAGCCCCTACAACCGTCCCTATCTCTGTAACCTCCTCCAGTCGCTACAACACTCACTATCTTTGTACCAACCTCCAGTCCGTACAAACCTCCCTATCTCTGTAACCTCCTCGTCCCGACAAACCCTCCCTATCTCTGTAATAACCTCCGATCCCTACGACCCTCCCAACTCTGTAACCTCCTCAAGTCCCTACAACCATCCCTATCTTTGTAACAACCTCCGACCCCTACAACCCTCCCTATCTCTGTAACCTCCTCCAGCCCCTACAACCCTCCCCATCGCTGTAACCTCCTCCAGTCCCTACAACCGTCACTATCTCTGTAACCTCCTCCAGTCCCTACAACGCTGCCAATCTCTGTAACCTCCTCCAGTCCGTACAACCCTCCCTATATCTGTAACCTCCTCTAGCCACTGCAACCCTCAATATCTCTGTTGACTCCACCAGGCCCTAGAACCCTCCCTATCTCTGTAACCCCCTCCGCCCCTACAACACTCCCTATCTCTGTAACCTCCTCCAGCCCCTACAACCCTCCCTATCTCTGTAACCTCCTCCAGTCCCTACAACCCTCCCTATCTCTGTAACAAGCTCCGAGCCCTAAAACCCTCCCAACTCTGTAACCTCTTCCAGTCTCTACAACCCTCCCTATCTCTATAACCTCCTCCAGCCCCTGCCACCCTCCTTATTTCTGTAACCTCCTCCAGCCCGTACAACCCTCCCTATCTCTATAACCTCCTTCGGTCCCTACAACTCTCCCTATCTCTGTAACCCCCTCCTGCCCCTACAACCCTCGCTATCTCTGTAAAAACCCCCGACCATTACATCCCTACCAACTCTGTAACATCCTCCAGTCTCTACAACCCTCTCTATCTCTAACAAGATCCGACCCCTACAACACTCCCTATCCCTGTAAACACCTCCAGCCCCTACAACCCTCCCTATCTCTGTAACCTCCTCCAGCCCCTGCAACGCTCCCTATCTCTGTTACCTCCTCCAAACCCTACAATCCTCCCGATCTCTGTAACCTCCTCCAGCCCCTACAACACTCCCATCTCTGTAACCTTCTCCAGCCCCTACAATCCTCCCTATCTCTGTAACCTTCTCCAGCCCCTACAATCCTCCCTATCTCTGTAACCTCCTCCAGTCCCTACAACCTTCCCTATCTCTGTAACCTCCTCCAGCCCCTATAACCCACCCTATCTCTGAAACCTCTTCCAGCCCCTACAACCCTCTATATCTCTGTAACCTCCTCCAGCCCCTACAACCCTCCCTATCTCTGTAACTTCCTCCAGCACCTACAACCCTCCCTATCTCTGTAACCTCCTCCAGCCCCTACAACACTCCCTATCTCTGTAACCTTCTCCAGCCCCTACAACCCTCCCTATCTCTGTAACCTCCGCCGCCCTTACAACCCTCCCACTTCTGTAACCTCCGCCACCCCTACAACCCTCCCTATCGCTGTAACCTCCTCCAGCCCCTACAACACTCCTTATCTCTGTAAACTCCTCCAGCCCCTACAACACTCCCTCTCTCTGTAACCTCCTCCAGCCCCTACAACACTCCTTATCTCTGTAACCTCCTCCAGCCCCTACAACACTTCCTATCTCTGTAACCTCCTCCAGCCCCTACAACACTCCGAGATCTCTGCGCTTCTCCAATTCCGGCCTCTTGACCATCCCCCGATTCCCATCACTCCACCATTGGCGGCCGTGCCTTCAGCTGCCTGGGGCCCTGAGCTCTGGAATTCCCTCCCTAAACCACTCCGCCCCTTTCTCTCTTTCTCTCATCTTTTATGAAAATGTATGTCTTTGACTCTTGATGTTCAGTCTTAATATCTCCTTTTGCAGCTCGATGTCAAAATCTGTCTCATTTAGGCTCCTGTGAAACGCTTTGTGGATGTTTTACTATGTTAGAAATGCTATACAAATGCAGTCATTGTTTCTTAATATAACTGGACTCTGATTGTAACAGATTCTGGCTAAATATTCATTCACCTGGGACTGTCAACCATGTATGGAAACCAATTCTTTAACCAACTGTTAGCATTCTCTCGGGTCCAATATTTAATCACATCTCAATGTGATTTCCAGAGTTTGAATTTTGCCAACATCAGTTATTGGCCAGAACAATGGGAGGAGAAACTGTCAGGAGGTATTTTTTCCCCCCTTCCCCCACCTTCCACCCCCACCAAGTGCCAGTCTGCAATTTGTTCCCATGTTTTGCTTTCAGAGAGGCACTGACCCATTGTTCTGCTATTAACACCTACTGATGTCTGACCTTCATGCCATTATTAACACCTGCTTTCGTCTTTAACACAATCATTAGCACTCCATTTGTGTCCAACACATCTTTGTCAAATCTCACCTGATCTCTCACCTATCTCTGTCCTTCTATTTTGTTCCACCCAGCCCCCACTCTCTTAAACAGTATTAAAAAAACCCAAAACAAAAACACAATTACCTGGAAAAACTTTCTCCAGGTATTCCTGTTTTTGTTTTGGATATCCAGCATCCACAGTTCTTTCCTTTGACCATCACATTTCTACATCTCTTCAGCTCTGGAGAAGAGCCATACGGACTTAAAATGTTAACTCTGTCTTTTCTCTGCGCAGGGCACTGACAAACCTCCTGAGTTTTTCTAGCACGTTCTGTTTCTGCCAGGAGACACGTTGGATGTGCCCCCAAATCTGGTGCGAATACTGGGGGTTGGCCAGAACATCGGGAGCGTCCCCACCCAGTAACATTTAATGATTTGAGGTTGTCTCGGTCGGTCTGTTCCCTTTCTAGTGTTCACTTCTTAAACAGTTAAATCCTCAAGACAGCGGTGATGTCAACTCTGGAGGGTGGATGAGAAGCAACTCAGTTCAACGTACATCCTGGGTACCGTGTAAAAGAACTCACACGGAAAAGGTAGACAATATACCAGGGAACAGCTCCCTTAAGCTCAGAAGTCACAGGACAGTCGGGAGTCCAACATCGACAGAAACCTTGTCGGATCAGCTCCAGCCTACAATAAGCCAGGCTGTCTGAATCGATAACTGTAATCGTCACTATACGATTGATGCCTGAGTAATAACCTTGCATTTGGACTATACACTCGAGCCTGAATCACGGGGAGTTATTTAACTGCGTGCGCAGGTTTCCCCCAACACCTTCAGAGTGCAAATAAGACCACACAGTGGGAGTTGCCCCCGCAGGTTAGCAAGGCAAGGCAAAAATCAAGCCAAAAACTAGGGATTATTTCTGGAGGGATAGAATGGAAAAGTAGGGAAGTGACGGTAAGCCTGCATCAAAACTTGGTTGCACTGCACTGAGATTACCACGAGCAGTTCTGGTCACCATATTACAGAAAGGACATCGAGATACTGGAGAGGGAAGATTTACAATGGTGATCCCTGAAATGTGAGGGTAAACTCACATGAGTTTATATGAGGACAGGATGGACAGGCTGGGTCTTTGTTCTCTAGAAAAGAGAAGGCTGAGGGGGGTGACCTCATCGAGGTATTTAAAATTCAGAAAGGTTTTGATGGAGTGGATACAGAGGGAGTGTTTCCTCTGGTGGGAGGGGAGACCAGAACTAGGGGTCATCCATATAAGATCGTCACTAATAAATCCAATGGGGAATTCCGGAGAAACGTCTTTACCCAGAGAGTGGGGGGAATGTGGAACTCGCTCCCACAGGGAGTGGTGGAAGTGAATAGTGTCAATGTAGTTAAGGGGGAAGCTGGATAAACACATGAGGGAGAAAGGAATAGAAGGATATGGCGATGGGGTGAGATGGGGTGAGATGGGAGGAGGCTCGTGTGGAGCAGAAACACCAGCACGGAGCAGATGGGCCGAATGGCCTGTTTCTGTGCCGCATATATGAAATCCTGTGTCATCAAATCCTGTCTATGTCACTGTACAAAGTGCCTTCTCTTATCCAGGAGTAACGGAGCTAGTTTTAATTCTGTTCCCCTTGGGATCAAACCCCAGGTTTTCCACAAAATGAAACCAGTGACCAGGCTGACATCAATAAATTCCTTTAAATGTACAATACAGGCTCTGTCCATGGTGTCAAGATAAGGCAATGGCAGAGAGTGTGGGGATGAGGTGGAATTGAAGAGAGAGGGAGCCTCCTCACTAACACTGTGCCTTTGTGTAAGATACCCTTGGTTGTGTATACATGCATATGTAGAATTAAGATTGACCTAAACTCATTGTAAACAAAGGACTTGCATTTCTCTAGCGCCTTTCCCCCACCTCAGGACATCCCGAAGCATTTCACAGCCAATGAAGGATTTCTTTTGCAGTGAGCTCACTGTTATAAGAAACACAGAAGCACACAGCAAGATCTCACAAACAGCAATGTGATTATGGCCCCAGAACATCTGCTTTTTTACTGATGTTGTTGGAGGGGTAACGGAGCTAGTTTTAATTCTGTTCCCCTTGGGATCAAACCCCAGGTTTTCCAGAAAATGAAACAGGTTATCTCTATAACCTCCTCCAGTCCCAACAACCGTCCCTATCTCTGTAACCTCCTCCAGTCCCTACAAGCCTCCCTATCTCTGTACCAACCTCCGACCCCTACAACTCTGCCAACTCTGTAACCACCTCCAGTCCCTACAACCCTCCCTATCACTATAACAACCTCCGACGCCTACAACCCTCCCCATCTCTGTAAACTCCTCCAGACCCTACAACACTCCCTATCTCTGTAACCTCCTCAAGCCCCAAGAGCCCTCCCTATTTCTGGAACCTCCTCCAGTAACTACAACGCCACCTATCTCTGTAACCTCATCCAGCCCAAGCAACCCTCCCTATCTCTGTAACCTCCTCCAGCACCTACAACCATCCCTATCTCTGTGACCTCCTCCAGTCCCTACAACCCTCCATATCTCTGTAACAACCTCCGACCCCTACAACCATGCCTGCTCTGTAACCTCCTCCAGTCTCTACAACGCTCCCTATCTCTGTAACCTCCTCCAGCCCCTGCAACCCTCCCTATCTCTGTTGCCTCCTCCAGCACCTACAACCCTCCCTATCTCTGCAACCTCCTCCAGTCCCTACAACCCTCCTTATCTCTGTAAACTCCGCTTCCCCGACAACCCTCCCTATCTCTGTAACCTCCTCCAGCCCGTATAAACCTCCCTATCTCTGTTTACTCCTCCAGTCCCTACAACCCTCCCTATCTTTGTAACCTGCTCCAGTCGCTACAACATTCCCTATCTCTGTAACCTCCTCCACCCCTACGACCCACCCTATCTCTGTAATGTCTGCCGCACCTACAACCCTCCCTATCCCTGTAACCTTCTCCAGCATCTACAACACTCCCTATCTCTGTAACCTCCTCCAGTCCCTACAATCCTCACTATCTCTGTAACCTCCACCAGCCCCTACAACCCTCCCTATCTCTGTAACCTCCTCCAGTCCATACAGCTCTCCCAATCACTGTAACAACCTCCGACCCCTACAACCCTCCCAACTCTGTAACCTCCTCCAGCCCCTGCAACCCTCGCTATCTCTATAATCTCCTTCATTCCCGACAACCCTCCCTATCTCTGTAAGATCCTCCATCCCCTACAACACTCCCTATCTCTGTAACCTCCTCCAGTCCCTACAACTCTCCCTATCTCAGTAAACTCCTCCAGTCCCTACAACCCTCACTATCTCTGTAACCTCCACTAGTCCCTACAACCCTCCCTATCTCTGTAACAACTACCGAACCCTACGACCATCCCAACTCTGTAACATCCTCCAGTCCTTACAACCCTCCCTATATCTGTAACAACCTCCGACTACTACAGCCCTCCCTATATCTGTAAATACCTTCAGACCCTACAACTCTCCCTATCTCTGTAACCTCCTCCATCCCCTACAAACCTCCCTATCTCTGTAACCTCCTCCAGTCCCTACAACCCTCCCTATCTCTGTAACAACTACCGACCATTACATCCCTCCCAACTCTGTAACATCCTCCAGGCCCTACAACCCTCTCTATCTCTAACAACCTCCGACCCCTACAACCCTCCCTATCTCTGTAACCTCCTCCAGACCCTACAACCATCCCTATCTCTGTTAGCACCTCAAGCCCCTACAACCCTCCCTATCTCTGTTACCTCCTACAACCCCTACAACCCTCCCTATCTCTGTAACCTCCTCCACCCCTACAACACTCCCTATCTCTGTAACCTTCTCAAGCCCCTAAAACCAACCCTATCTCTGTAACCTCCGCCACCCCTACAACCCTCCATATCTCTGTAACGTCCTTCAGCAACTACAACCCTACCTATCTCTGTAACCTCCTCCAGCCCCTACAACCCTCCCTATCTCTGTAACCTCCTCCGCCCCTACAACACTCCCTATATATGTAACCTCCTCCAGCCCCTACAACACTCCGTATCTCTGTAAACTCCTCCAGCCACTACAACCCTCCCTATCTCTGTAACCTCCTCCAGTCCCTACAACCCTCCCTATCTCTGTAACCTCCTCCAGCCCCTACAACACTCCCTATCTCTGTAAACTTCTCCAGCCCCTAAAACCCTCCCTATCTCTGTAAACTCCGCCATCCCTACAACCCTCCCTATCTCCGTAACCTCCTCAAGCCCCTACAACCCTACCTATCTCTGTAACCTCCTCCAGCCCCTATAACCCGCCCTATCTCTGTAACCTCCTCCGCCCCTACAACACTCCCTATATCTGTACCTCCTCCAGCCCCTACAACACTCCGTATCTCTGAAACCTCCTCCAGCCCCTACAACCCTCCCTATCTCTGTAACCTCCACTAGCCCCTACAACCCTCCCTATCTCTGTAACCTCCTCTAGCCCCTATAACCCTCCCTATCTCTGTAACCTCCTCCGCCCCAACAACCCTCCCTATATCTGTAACCTCCGCCAGCCCCTACAACCCTCCCTATCTCTGTAACCTCCTCCAGCCCCTATAACCCTCCCTATCTCTATAACCTCCTCCGCCGCAACAACCCTCCCTATCTCTGTAACCTCCTCCAGCCCCTATAGCCCTCCCTATCTCTGTAACCTCCTCCGCCCCAACAACCCTCCCTATCTCTGTAACCTCCTCCACCCCTACAACATTCCCTATATCTGTAACCTCCTCCAACCCCTACAACACTCCGTATCTCTGTAACCTCCTCCAGCCCCTACCACACTCCCTATCTCTGTAACCTCCTCCAGCACCTACAACCCTCCCTATCTCTGTAACCTCCTCCAGCCCCTATAACCCTCCCTATCTCTGTAACCTCCTCCGCCCCTACAACCCTCCCTATTTCTGTAACCTCCTCAAGCCCCTACAACACTCCGAGATCTCTGCCCTTCTCCAATTCCGGCCTCTTGACCATCCCCCGATTCCCATCGCTCCACCATTGGCGGCCGTGCCTTCAGTGCCTGGGGCCCTGAGCTCTGGAATTCCCTCCCTAAACCTCTCCGCCCCTTTCTCTCTTTCTCTCATCTTTTATGAAAATGTACGTCTTTGACTTGTGATGCTCAGTCCTAATATCTCCTTTTGCAGCTCGATGTCAAAATCTGTCTCTTTTAGGCTCCTGTGAAACGCTTTGTGGATGTTTTACTATGTTAGAAATGCTATACAAATGCAGTCATTGTTTCTTAATATAACTGGACTCCGATTGTAACAGATTCTGGCTAAATATTCATTCACCTGGGACACTGTCAACCATGTATGGAAACCAATTCTTTAACCAACTGTTAGAATTCTCTCGGGTCGAATATTTAATCACATCTCAATGTGATTACCAGAGTTTGAATTTTGCCAACATCAGTTATTGGCCAGAACAATGGGAGGAGAAACTGTCAGGAGGTTTTTCCCCCCCCCCTTCCCCCGCCCTCCACTCCCACCAAGTGCCAGTCTGCAATTTGTTCCCATGTTATGCTTTCAGAGAGGCACTGACCCCTTGTTCTGCTATTAACACCTACTGATGTCTGACCTCATGCCATTATTAACACCTGCTTTCGTCTTTAACACAATCATTAGCACTCCATTTCTCTTGTGTCCAACACATCTTTGTCAAATCTCACCTGATCTCTCACCTATCTCTGTCCTTCTATTTTGTTCCACCCAGCCCCCACTCTCTTAAACAGTATTAAAAAAACCCAAAACAAAAACACAATTACCTGGAAAAACTTTCTCCAGGTATTCCTGTTTTGTTTTGGATTTCCAGCATCCACAGTTCTTTCCTTTGACCATCACATTTCTACATCTCTTCAGCTCTGGAGAAGAGCCATACGGACTTAAAATGTTAACTCTGTCTTTTCTCTGCGCAGGGCACTGACAAACCTCCTGAGTTTTTCTAGCACGTTCTGTTTCTGCCAGGAGACACGTTGGATGTGCCCCCAAATCTGGTGCGAATACTGGGGGTTGGCCAGAATATCGGGAGCGCCCCCCACCCAGTAACATTTAATGATTTGAGGTTGTCTCGGTCGGTCTGTTCCCTTTCTCGTGTTCACTTCTTAAACAGTTAAATCCTCAAGACAGCGGTGATGTCAACTCTGGAGGGTGGATGAGAAGCAACTCAGTTCAACGTACATCCTGGGTACCGTGTAATATAACTCACACGGAAAAGGTAGACAATATACCAGGGAACAGCTCCCTTAAGCTCAGAATTCACAGGACAGTCGGGAGTCCAACATCGACAGAAACCTTGTCGGATCAGCTCCAGCCTACAATAAACCAGGCTGTCTGAATCGATAACTGTAATCGTCACTATACGATTGATGCCTGAGTAATAACCTTGCATTTGGACTATACACTCGAGCCTGAATCACGGGGAGTTATTTAACTGCGTGCGCAGGTTTCCCCCAACACCTTCAGAGTGCAAATAAGACCACACAGTGGGAGTTGCCCCCGCAGGTTAGCAAGGCAAGGCAAAAATCAAACCAAAAACTAGGGATTATTTCTGGAGGGATAGAATTGAAAAGTAGGGAAGTGACGGTAAGACTGCATCAAAACTTGGTTGCACTGCACTGAGAGTACCACGAGCAGTTCTGGTCACCATATTACAGAAAGGACATCGAGATACTGGAGAGGGATGATTTACAATGATGATCCCAGAAATGTGAGGGTAAACTCACATGAGTTTATATGAGGACAGGATGGACAGGCTGGGTCTTTGTTCTCTAGAAAAGAGAAGGCTGAGGGGGGTGACCTCATCGAGGTATTTAAAATTCAAAAGGTTTTGATGGAGTGGATACAGAGGGAGTGTTTCCTCTGGTGGGAGGGGAGACCAGAACTAGGGGTCATCCATATAAGATCGTCACTAATAAATCCAATGGGGAATTCCGGAGAAACGTCTTTACCCAGAGAGTGGGGGGGAATGTGGAACTCGCTCCCACAGGGAGTGGTGGAAGTGAATAGTTAAGGGGGAAGCTGGATAAACACATGAGGGAGAAAGGAATAGAAGGATATGGCGATGGGGTGAGATGGGGTGAGATGGGAGGAGGCTCGTGTGGAGCAGAAACACCAGCACGGAGCAGATGGGCTGAATGGCCCGTTTCTGTGCCGCATATATGAAATCCTGTGTCATCAAATCCTGTCTATGTCACTGTACAAAGTGCCTTCTCTTATCCAGGAGTAACAGAGCTACTTTTAATTCTGTTCCCCTTGGGATCAAACCCCAGGTTTTCCACAAAATGAAACCAGTGACCAGGCTGACATCAATAAATTCCTTTAAATGTACAATACAGGCTCTGTCCATGGTGTCAAGATAAGGCAATGGCAGAGAGTGTGGGGATGAGGTGGAATTGAAGAGAGAGGGAGCCTCCTCACTAACACTGTGCCTTTGTGTAAGAAACCCTTGGTTGTGTATACATGCATATGTAGGATTAAGATTAACCTAAACTCATGGTAAACAAAGGACTTGCATTTCTCTAGCGCCTTTCCCCCACCTCAGGACATCCCGAAGCATTTCACAGCCAATGAAGGATTTCTTTTCCAGTGAGCTCACTGTTATAAGAATCACAGAAGCACACAGCAAGATCCCACAAACAGCAATGTGATTATGGCCCCAGACCATCTGCTTTTTTACTGACGTTGTTGGAGGGGTAACGGAGCTAGTTTTAATTCTGTTCCCCTTGGGATCAAACCCCAGGTTTTCCAGAAAATGAAACAGATTATCCCTATAACCTCCTCCAGTCCCAACAACCGTCCCTATCTCTGTAACATCCTCCAGTCCCTACAACCCTCCCTATCACTATAACAACCTCCGACGCCTACAACCCTCCCCATCTCTGTAAACTCCTCCAGACCCTACAACACTCCCTATCTCTGTAACCTCCTCAAGCCCCAAGAACCCTCCCTATTTCTGGAACCTCCTCCAGTAACTACAACGCCACCTATCTCTGTAACCTCATCCAGCCCAAGCAACCCTCCCTATCTCTGTAACCTCCTCCAGCACCTACAACCATCCCTATCTCTGTAACCTCCTCCAGTCCCTACAACCCTCCATATCTCTGTAACAACCTCCGACCCCTACAACCCTCCCAGCTCTGTAACCTCCTCCAGTCTCTACAACGCTCCCTATCTCTGTAACCTCCTCCAGCCCCTGCAACCCTCCCTATCTCTGTTGCCTCCTCCAGCACCTACAACCCTCCCAATCTCTGTAACCTCCTCCTGTCCCTACAACCCTCCCTATCTCTGTAAACTCCACCTCCCCTACAACCCTCCCTATCTCTGTAACCTTCTCCAGCCACTACAACCCTCCCTATCTCTGTAACCTCCGCCGCCCCTACAACCCTCCCTATCTTTGTAACCTGCTCCAGTCGCTACAACACTCCCTATCTCTGTAACCTCCACCAGCCCCTACAAACCTGCCTATCTCTGTAACCTCCTCCACCCCTACGACCCACCTTATCTCTGTAATGTCTGCCGCACCTACAACCCTCCCTATCCCTGTAACCTTCTCCAGCATCTACAACACTCCATATCTCTGTAACCTCCTCCAGTCCCTACAATCCTCACTATCTCTGTAACCTCCTCCAGTCCATACAACTCTCCCTATCTCTGTAACAACCTCTGACCCCTACAACACTCACAACTCTGTAACCTCCTCCAGCCCCTGCAACCCTCGCTATCTCTATAATCTCCTTCATTCCCGACAACCCTCCCTATCTCTGTAACATCCTCCATCCCCTACAACACTCCCTATCTCTGTAACCTCCTCCAGTCCCTACAACACTCCCTATCTCAGTAAACTACTCGAGTCCCTACAACCCTCACTATCTCTGTAACCTCCACCAGTCCCTACAACCCTCCCTATCTCTGTAACAACCTCCGAATCCTACGACCATCCCAACTCTGTAACATCCTCCAGTCCTTACAACCCTCCCTATATCTGTAACAACCTCCGACTCCTACAGCCCTCCCTATCTCTGTAAACACCTCCAGACCCTACAACTCTCCCTATTTCTGTAACCTCCTCCATCCCCTACAACCCTCCCTATCTCTGTAACCTCCTCCGCCCCTACAACCCTCCCTATTTCTGTAACCTCCTCAAGCCCCTACAACACTCCGAGATATCCGCCCTTCTCCAATTCAGGCCTCTTGACCATCCCCCGATTCCCATCGCTCCACCATTGGCGGCCGTGCCTTCAGCTGCCTGCGGCCCTGAGCTCTGGAATTCTCTCCCTAAACCTCTCCGCCCATTTCTCTCTTTCTCTCATCTTTTATGAAAATGTACGTCTTTGACTGGTGATGCTCAGTCCTAATATCTCCTTCTGCAGCTCGATGTCAAAATCTGTCTCTTTTAGGCTCCTGTGAAACGCTTTGTGGTTGTTTTACTATGTTAGAAATGCTATACAAATGCAGTCATTGTTTCTTAATATAACTGGACTCGGATTGTAACAGATTCTGGCTAAATATTCATTCACCTGGGACTGTCAACCATGAATGGAAACCAATTCTTTAACCAACTGTTAGAATTCTCTCGGGTCCAATATTTAATCACATCTCAATGTGATTACCAGAGTTTGAATTTTGCCAACATCAGTTATTGGCCAGAACAATGGGAGGAGAAACTGTCAGGAGGTTTTCCCCCCCCCCCTTCCCCCACCCTCCACCCCCACCAAGTGCCAGTCTGCAATTTGTTCCCATGTTTTGCTTTCAGAGAGGCACTGACCCATTGTTCTGCTATTAACACCTACTGATGTCTGACCTTCATGCCATTATTAACACCTGCTTTCGTCTTTAACACAATCATTAGCACTCCATTTCTCTTGTGTCCAACACATCTTTGTCAAATCTCACCTGATCTCTCACCTATCTCTGTCCTTCTATTTTGTTCCACCCAGCCCCCACTCTCTTAAACAGTATTAAAAAAACCCAAAACAAAAACACAATTACCTGGAA
This sequence comes from Cetorhinus maximus, assembly GCF_964194155.1. NCBI lineage: Eukaryota > Metazoa > Chordata > Chondrichthyes > Lamniformes > Cetorhinidae > Cetorhinus > Cetorhinus maximus. The sequence continues at coordinate 81,882 of NW_027597194.1, read as the reverse complement.
AAACTTTCTCCAGGTATTCCTGTTTTTGTTTTGGATTTCCAGCATCCACAGTTCTTTCCTTTGACCATCACATTTCTACATCTCTTCAGCTCTGGAGAAGAGCCATACGGACTTAAAATGTTAACTCTGTTTTTTCTCTGCGCAGCGCACTGCCAAACCTCCTGAGTTTTTCTAGCACGTTCTGTTTCTGCCAGGAGACACGTTGGATGTGCCCCCAAATCTGGTGCGAATACTGGGGGTTGGCCAGAATATCGGGAGCGCCCCCCACCCAGTAACATTTAATGATTTGAGGTTGTCTCGGTCGGTCTGTTCCCTTTCTCGTGTTCACTTCTTAAACAGTTAAATCCTCAAGACAGCGGTGATGTCAACTCTGGAGGGTGGATGAGAAGCAACTCAGTTCAACGTACATCCTGGGTACCGTGTAATATAACTCACACGGAAAAGGTAGACAATATACCAGGGAACAGCTCCCTTAAGCTCAGAAGTCACAGGACAGTCGGGAGTCCAACATCTACAGACACCTTGTCGGATCAGCTCCAGCCTACAATAAACCAGGCTGTCTGAATCGATAACTGTAATCGTCACTATACGATTGATGCCTGAGTAATAACCTTGCATTTGGACTATACACTCGAGCCTGAATCACGGGGAGTTATTTAACTGCGTGCGCAGGTTTCCCCCAACACCTTCAGAGTGCAAATAAGACCACACAGAGGAAGTTGCCGCCGCAGGTTAGCAAGGCAAGGCAAAAATCAAACCAAAAACTAGGGATTATTTCTGGAGGGATAGAATTGAAAAGTAGGGAAGTGACATTAAGCCTGCATCAAAACTTGGTTGCACAGCACTGAGATTACCACGAGCAGTTCTGGTCACCATATTACAGAAAGGACATCGAGATACTGGAGAGGGAAGATTTACAATGATGATCCCAGAAATGTGAGGGTAAACTCACATGAGTTTATATGAGGACAGGATGGACGGGCTGGGTCTTTGTTCTCTAGAAAAGAGAAGGCTGAGGGGGGTGACCTCATCGAGGTATTTAAAATTCAGAAAGGATTTGATGGAGTGGATACAGAGGGAGTGTTTCCTCTGGTGGGAGGGGAGACCAGAACTAGGGGTCATCCATATAAGATCGTCACTAATAAATCCAATGGGGAATTCCGGAGAAACGTCTTTACCCAGAGAGTGGGGGGGAATGTGGAACTCGCTCCCACATGGAGTGGTGGAGGTGAATAGTGTCGATGTAGTTAAGGGGGAAGCTGGATAAACACATGAGGGAGAAAGGAATAGAAGGATATGGCGATGGGGTGAGATGGGAGGAGGCTCGTGTGGAGCAGAAACACCAGCACGGAGCAGATGGGCTGAATGGCCAGTTTCTGAGCCGCATATATGAAATCCTGTGTCATCAAATCCTGTCTTTGTCACTGTACAATGTGCCTTCTCTTATCCAGGAGTAAAGGAGCGAGTTTTAATTCTGTTCCCCTTGGGATCAAACCCCAGGTTTTCCACAAAATGAAACCAGTGACCAGGCTGACATCAATAAATTCCTTTAAATGTACAATACAGGCTCTGTCCATGGTGTCAAGATAAGGCAATGGCAGAGAGTGTGGGGATGAGGTGGAATTGAAGAGAGAGGGAGCCTCCTCACTAACACTGTGCCTTTGTGTAAGAAACCCTTGGTTGTGTACACATGCATATGTAGGATTAAGATTGACCTAAACTCATGGTAAACAAAGGACTTGCATTTCTCTAGCGCCTTTCCCCCACCTCAGGACATCCCGAAGCATTTCACAGCCAATGAAGGATTTCTTTTGCAGTGAGCTCACTGTTATAAGAAACACAGCAGCACACAGCAAGATCCCACAAACAGCAATGTGATTATGGCCCCAGACCATCTGCTTTTTTACTGATGTTGTTGGAGGTGTAAATATTGGCCCCCAGGAAACCAGGAGAGCTCCCCCCTGCTCTTCTTCCAAATAGAGGCCATGGGATGTTTTACACTCACCTGAGAGGGCAGACGGGGGTTTAGTGTCTCATCTGAAAGATGACAAATCTGACAAGGCAGCGTTTCCTTGGTACAGGCCCTCCGACAGTGCAGCAGTCCCTCAGTACTGACTCTCCGACAGTGCAGCACTCGCTCAGTACTGACCCTCCGACAGTGCGGCACTCCATCAGTACTGCCCCTCCGACAGTGCGGCACTCCCTCAGTACTGACTCTCCGACAGTGCAGCACTCCCTCAGTACTGACGGGGTGCTGCAGTACGGAGGGCCAGTACTGAGGGGGTGCTGCACTGTCGGAGGGTCAGTACTGAGGGGGTGCTGCACTGTCGGAGGGTCAGTACTGAGTGGGTGCTGCACTGTCGGAGGGTCAGTACTGAGGAAGTGCCGCACTGTCGGAGGGTCAGTACTGAGGGAGTGCTGCACTGTCGGAGGGTCAGTACTGAGGGGGGTGCTGCACTGCCTGAGGTGCAATCTTTCAGATGAGACATTAAAGCTGGGCCCCGTCTGCCGTCTCAGGTGGGTGTAAAAGATCCCATGGGCATTATGTTTAAGAAGAGTGGGTGGGGGGGAGGGGGGTTCTCCCCATGTCCTGGAACCAAAACCACTAAAAAGAAACTGATGACCTGGGTTATCCTCAGATTGATGAAGGATCTTGCTGTGTGCAAATTGGCTACCGGCTTCCCTGCATTACAACAGTGAGCAGAGTTCAGAAATTAAAGCACTTCATTGTTTGGGGCCATAAAGCGCGATGGGACGCCCTGAGGCGGTGAGCGGCGCTAGATAAAAGCATGTCCCCCTTTCACTTATTCTTGCGGCTTAACAGTGGCGAAGGCGCCTTTAAGAAGTGGGCGGGGCGCGGCTGACGTCAACCCCTGCCTTGTATGGTCATTGATGTGTGTCGGAAGGGACGTCCTCTCGTTGGCTGGGGACACAGTTTGAATCATCTTCTTGATGTAAATTTCTGGCAATGACTGAGGGCAGTTGGATAAAATCTCTCACACATTTTGCAGCCACAAGTCTGGACGTGAATCGAGGAGGCGAAAGCATCTCTGGTGAGTAGAGATTTAAATATATATAATATATATATGTAGACATATATTAGTGAACAAAACAACAGGAAACAAGTTTAGAAAAGTTTTTCAGAAGTTGGCCTTAAACTTTTTCCTGCCAGAGAAGTGTTGGTTTGCAATTGGCTATCAAATGGTAAGTAACCTGGTTACTTACATCTGTAAGTCTTTTTTTTTAAACCATGTTGCAGGAGAAAATAGCTTTTTTCAGAGTTAGTTGGTGAGCTTTTTAAAGTTGTGCCTGTTGATGCAAGGTGCCACAATCACTTTTTCTTCCGAACTGAACTTTGACCGGCACACGAAACAAAAACAGAAAATAGCTGGGAAAACCCATCAAGTCTGAGCACATCTCTGGCGAGAGAGAGAGAGAGAGATCAAGAGTTAACGTTTCGTGCCAGCGGGTCAGTTTAATGTGCTGTGTCCCAACGCTGAATACAAACTCTCTGTCTCTGCCGCCAAGGGTTGATTTTAGGGACCATCGAACAATCGGCCCTGTCTCCAGGAGAGGAGGTTGGGGGACATAAGCAGAATTGATGGCCGCGTTAGAGGAATGATATACTTTCTCAGTGGGGGAGTGGGTTTCGTTAAGGCACAGTTCATGGTTCAGCACCTCCCCACTTTTTTTTTTAGAAAAGGTGATGTTTTTGAGATGGTCCCTTAGGTGAACACGTGGATTTGGTTTCCAGTTTTGAAGTTTATACTGTGTTGCTTGTAGTTTGTAAGAGTGATTGATTGATTCACTCTTGATCACTCAGGGTGGATGGGTTGCTGGCAGCTCTGGTGGGTGGGGGTCGGGGGATGGGGGCGCGGGTTTGAAGAGTTCGAAATGAAAGTTAGATATTGGTGTGTGTTTGGGGAATTCCAATTTTTGAGTCCAGGAGAGTGTGAGAGAGAGAGTGTGTGTGTGAGAGAGAGAGTGTGTGAGAGAGAGAGCGTGTGTGTGAGAGAGATGTGTGTGTGAGAGAGAGAGCGTGTGTGTGTGTGAGAGAGATGTGTGTGTGGGAGAGAGATGTGTGTGAGAAAGAGAGAGCGCGTGTGTGTGTGAGAGAGATGTGTGTGTGAGAGAGAGAGAGCGTGTGTGTGTGTGAGAGAGATGTGTGTGTGTGAGAGAGAGAGCGTGTGTGTGTGTGAGAGAGATGTGTGTGTGGGAGAGAGATGTGTGTGAGAAAGAGAGAGCGTGTGTGTGTGTGAGAGAGATGTGTGTGTGAGAAAGAGAGAGCGTGTGTGTGAGAGAGATGTGTGTGTGTGAGAGAGAGAGCGTGTGTGTGTGAGAGAGATGTGTGTGTGAGAGAGAGAGTGTGTATGTGTGTGAGAGAGTATGTGTGTGTGAGAGAGTGTGTAAGTGTGTGAGAGAGTATGTGTGTGTGTGAGAGAGAGTGTGTGTGTGAGAGAGATTGTGAGAGAGAGAGAGTGTGTGTGAGAGTGTGTATGTGTGTGAGAGAGTGTGTGAGAGAGAGAGTGTGTATGTGTGTGAGAGAGTGTGTGAGAGAGAGAGTGTGTATGTGTGTGAGAGAGAGAGTGTGTATGTGTGAGAGAGAGTGTGTTTATTAAATTCCTTCTATTTGATGCTGTAGTTTTTGGAGTTATTTTCTCCCAGGGAGGAACAGGAGAGATTTGGTTTTCTTTTACTCGGCCCCTCAGGAAGTGTTAGCTCCGCCCTGCAATTGGAAAAACAAAAATGCCCCCGTGTGACCTGAAGACTGAGGGTAGTTGCGGTTTCTGTGGGGCCTGTAATGGACACTGGGGGAGGATGTTTGATATGGACACCTTCCTGGACAGTGGCACCAGAGTTACTCAGGGAAAGTAGCGCTTTTCCCCACCTCAGGACGTCCCAAAGCCTTTCACAGCCAACGAAGGACCTTTTTTTTGTGTGTGAGCTCACTGTTGTAATGTAGGAAACGCAGACAATTTACGCACAGCAAGATCCCACAAACAGCAATGTGATAATGACTCAGATCATCTGGTTTTCTTTCTTAGTGATGTTGTTTAAGGGATAAATATTGGCCCCAGGACCACGGGGAGAACTCCCCCGACCCCCACCCCCACCCCCCCCCTTCCCCTTCTCTACTTCCAAATAGTGGCCGTGGGATCTCCCCGCGACGCCTCCCTTGGCCGAATGTCAGTCTGGATTGTGAGCTCCTGGTCTTTGTACTGGGGGGGCTGGTGCCCACAACCCTGTGAGCCAGAAGTAAGTGTGCGACGGACTGAGACACTGACTCACTTTGCTGGGCCGACAGGGCTTCCATGGAGCTTGTGTCTCTGAATCCACCGCAGTTAGAAACAAAACAACATGTTTACAAAAATCAGCTGTTTCACCTGAGGACAGTTTTAACAATCTGAAGGATGGCAGACTTCAGTGCAATTTGGATGTGAGATTGACTCTCACTTTTACTGTTTTACGCTCGGACATTGAATGCAAAGTGTTCTGTCCGAGAGAGGGATGTCCTTCTCCTGCTGTGTGACTATGAACAACATCTGGAGTAAGGACTGGCTCCTTGTCCCTGTCTCCACGTCCTCCCATTTACCTTTATAACGTTTTCCGTTTTAATGTTGTGGGGCTAATATTCACCCACCCCCCTCCCACCCCCCCCACCGCCCCCACCCCAAGGAATATCGCTGTCAAATAAAAATCGGATCTGGGTCACTATCGCATTGTCCTTTGTGGGATCTTGCTGTGCGCAAATTGGCTTTTGGTTTTGCCCCCATTACGATGGTGTCCCCCACTTCATAAATGGAAGGGAGTCATTTGGCTGTGAGGCTCTTTGGGATATCTTGCAGCGGTTAAAGGCGTTACAGAAATGTGAGTTCTTCACCGGATATACAGCAGGCCATTCGGCCCATCTGCTCCGTGCCGGTGTTTCTGCTCCACACGAACCTCCTCCCACCCACCCCCCTCTCTCCATCTCACCCCATCACCCTATCCTTCCATTCCTTTCTCCCTCATGTGTTTATCCAGCTTCCCCCTAAAACACATCGATACTATTCACCTCCACCACTCCCTGTGGGAGCGAGTTCCACATTCTCCCCACTCTCTGGGTAAAGAGGTTTCTCCTGAATTCCCCATTGGGTTTATTAGTGATGATCTTATATCGATGGTCCCTAGTTCTGGTCTCCCCCACACACAAGAGGAAACAGTCTGTCTGTATCCAGGTGCGTGTTCCAGAAGGGTCTTGTCAGCAATGCCTACCACAGTCAAATAGCTCACCAGCCAGCACTATTGTGGGGGGGGGGGGGGGGGGCAGGGGCAGGTAAAAGAGTTGCTGGTGGTGGGGGTGGGATGTTGTTGACACAAAGGGGTCATTCCAGCAGCCAGACCATGATCTCTATATTCCATCACCCTTCTCCCCACCCCCCTCCCTCACCCAACCCCAACATCCCCGACTGTAACACACTCTGAACAGGTTAATCTCTAAACACCCCCACCTTCCCCCCACAGATACACCAGGAGACGATGAAGGAGGAGATCGGAGCCGGAGTGTCCTTCCTGGTCAGCATGGTCAGGAATCGCAGCAGGCTACATCAGGAAAAGATCGAGGAGTTTGGGGAGAAGCTCACTGCGATACTGTACCGAAAATACCAGAATCACTGGTACCCAGCCAATCCCAGCAAAGGACAAGCATACAGGTAAGCAAACATCAGAGCCGCCCAGTACAATGGCTAGAATATTACAGCACAGAAACGGGCCATTCAGCCCATCTGCTCCGTGCCAGTGTTTCTTGCTCCACACGAGCCTCCTCCCACCCCCTGTTCATCTCACCCCATCACCATATCCTTCTATTCCTTGCCCCCTACCCCCCCATGTTTTTATCGAGCTTCCCCCTGAAAGAGCATAAAATATTGGACAGCACACCAGGGAGGACCCTCCTCACTATTTCTTGCATTGCGCTGAGGGACATTGTCCATCCACTTGCGAGAGCAGATGGAACAAGTCCTGGGTTTGAGTCTCCACCCCAGAGACTTCAGCCCCATAATCCAGGCTGACACTCCACAGTGCCAGTGCCGAGGGGGCGCCGCGCTGTCAGAGGGTCGGTGCCAAAGGAGATGCTGGCCTTCAGGTGAAACTTTAAACCAAAGTTCCCGTCTGCCTCCTTGGTGGGTTTAAACGATCCCACGGCCACTATTTGGAAGAGGAGCAGGGGGAAGGTCCTGGGGCCAATATTTACCCCTCAACCAACATCACTAAAAAAACAGATGATCTGGGTCATTATCACCTTAATGTTTGTGGGAGCTTGCTGTGCACAAATTGGCCGCCACGTCTCCGACATTACACAGTGAACATACTTTTGAATAAGTATTTCATTGGCTGTGAAAGGTTTTGGGACATCCTGGGGTGGTGAAGGCGCCAGAGAAATGCAAGTCTTTGTTTTGAAAAAAAACAAAAAACTGCAGATGCTGGAAATCCAAAACAAAAACAAAAAAACCTGGAATAACTCAGCAGGTCTGGCAGCATCTGCGGAGAGGAAAACAGTTAACGTTTCGAGTCCGTATGATTCTTCAAAAGAACTAAGGAAAAATAGAAAAGAGGTGAAATATAAGGAGGTTTAAGAGGGGGTGGGACAGGTACAGCTGGATAGAGGGCCAGTGATAAGGTGGAGATAGCCAAAAGATGTCATAGACTAAAGGGCAAAGAGGTGGTGACGGTGGTGATATTATCTAAGGGATGTGCTAATGGGGACATTAAGGGTAGAAAGCAGGACGAGCAAGGTACCAGGTAGCCCTAGTGGGGGTGGGGTGGGGGGAAGGGATGGAAATAGGCTAGAAGGTAAGAGATAAAACAATTGATGGAAATACATTTAAAAATAATGGAAATAGGTGGGAAAAGAAAAATCTATATAAATTATTGGAGAAAAGGGGGCTCGGAAAGGCGGTGGGGATGGGGGAGAGAGTTCATTGATTGTCTTTGTTTTGAAAGTTGCTCGAAGTTGTCCCTGCAATACCGCCCTTTACCCACCTGGGGGCGCCGCTGCTCAGTTTTAAATTTGGATGAGCAGCTGAACCGCTTAAAGCCCCTTTAAAGCTGAGACAATGAAATTTTAGGGGCATCTTAAAGGAAGGGAGATGGAGGTGGAGAGGTTTCGGGAGAGAATTCCAGAGTTTAGGGCCCCAGGCAGCTGAAGGCACGGCCACCAATGGTGGAGCGATGGAAATCAGGGGATGCTCAAGGGGCTGCAATTGGAGGAAGGCAGAGATTTTGGAGGGTTGTCGGGCTGGAGGAGGTTCCAGAGATAGGGAGGGTTATAGAAACTTGGAGGAAGTTACAGAGATAGATAAGGTTGTAGGGGCTGGAGGAGGTTACAGAGATAGGGAGGGTTGTCGGGGCTGGAGGAGGTTGCAGAGGAGAGTTATAGAAGCTGGAGGAGGTTACAGAGATAGGGAGGGTTTTAGGGGCTGGAGGTGGTTACAGAGGTAGGGAGGGTTGTAGAGGCTGGAGGAGGTTACAGAGATAGGGAAGGTTGTAGAGGCTGGAGGAGGTTACAGAGGTAGGGAGGGTTGTAGAGGCTGGAGGAGGTTACAGAGATAGGGAGGGTTATAGAAGCTGGCGGAGGTTACAGAGATAAGGAGGGTTTTAGGGGCTGGAGGAGGTTACAGAGATAGGGAGGGTTGTAGGGGCTGGAGGAGGTTACAGAGATAGGGAGGGTTGTAGGGGCTGGAGGAGGTTACAGAGATAGGGAGGGTTGTAGGGACTGGAGGAGGTTACAGAGATGGGGAGGGTTGTAGGGACTGGAGGAGGTTACAGAGATGGGGAGGGTTGTAGGGACTGGAGGAGATTACAGAGATAGGGAGGGTTGTGGGGACAGTTTTGAAAACAAGGATGAAAGTTTTAAAATGGAGGCGTTGTTGGACTGGGAGCTAATGTATGTCAGTGAGTGACGGGGTGAAGGCTGAACAGGACTTGGTACAACTTGGGAAAAGGGCCAGTAGGGTTCTGGATGGTCTAATGTCTGTCCTCTTGGATCCTTCAGTATATTTTTTCTCTCCCTGGTAGATGCATTCGGATAAACAGGAAACATAAAGCAGACCCAACCTTGTTGCTCGCTTGTCAAGACTGTGATCTGGAATATAACCAGTTGAGACTGCCCAAAGAGATTACGTTGTGGATTGATCCCCAGGAGGTGTGCTGCAGGTAAGTCTTCACCTGGATGGTTTAGCAACACAGTCACCGCAGAGACAAACACAAGGAGCTCATCTGGAGAATTGTGTCCGATTCCGACTGCCTCACACTTTAGGAGGGAAGGTGAGGCCTTGGAGAGGGTGAGGGGGAGATTGACTCGAATGGCGCCAGGGAAGAGGGACTTCAGTTCATGTGGAGAGACTGGAGAAGCTGGGATTGTTCTCCTTAGAGCAGAGAAGGTTAAGGGGGAGATTGAATCGAGGCGTTCAAAATCATGAGGGGGTTTGGATAGAGTCAATAAGGAGAAAGTGTTTCCAGTGGCAGGAGGGTCGGTAACCAGAGGGACACAGATTGAAGGGAATCGGAACCAGAGGGGGAGATGAGAATTTTTTTTACACAGCGAGTTGTTGTGATCTGGAAGGCGCTGCCTGAAAGGGCGGTGGATGCAGATTCAACAGGAACTTCCAAAGGGGGAATTGTGTCTGTCTGTCTCTCTCTCTCACTGCTGTGCTCTCTGTCTCTCCTTCACTGTACGGTAAACCTTCCCTCGGCTGTGTTCTGCCAGTTTGTGTGGGTGTTTGTTGTTTATACCAGGTTGTTAGTGGCTGTGTCTCGCGTGTTGCTGCCTGACCCGATTCCCACTAAATCTTCATTTGAAATTCCTGCAGGTGTAGTGATGGGAGTCTGCCTTTCACTGTCGCTCAGTTTGGACAAGACTCCAGGAGGGCGGCGTCGTTAGACTCTGAGCAAGGCAGCGCGTCCTCGGAGTGCAGCACACCTGACTGCCACTCGGAGACTTCGTCAGATGAAGGGGAACATGCCAAAGGTCAAACAGTGAAGGAAACTGCAGCAAAAACAGCTGAAGCTACTGGCAAGGTAAAGAGAACATTGAGCACCCAGTGCTGGGAGGGGTCGGAGTGAATGGTTCCAATACTCTCCGGGCCGATCTACCACCTTCTACCCCTGGAAACTCATCAAAAACTCAACTGCCCCCAGACCCAACTCACATTGACTCCCGTTCACCCATCACTATCCTGTCGCTCACTGACCTACACTGGCTCCTGGTCCAGCAACACCTCCGTTTTTAAAAAAAAATCTCATCCTTATTTCAAATCCTTCCTCACCCCTCCCTATTTCTATAAACCCCTGGAACCCTCCCTATCTCCGTAATCTCCACCAGCCCCTACAACCCTATCTCTGTAACCTCCACCAGCCCCTACAACCCTATCTCTGTAACCTCCTCCAGCCCCTACAACCCTCCCTATCACCATAACCTCCTCCAGCCCCAACCCTCCCTATCTCCATAATCTCCTCCAGCCCCTACAACCCTATCTCTGTAACCTCCTCCAGCCCCTACAACCCTCCCTATCACCATAACCTCCTCCAGCCCCTACAACCCTCCCTATCACCATAACCTCCTCCAGCCGCAACCCTCCCTATCTCTGTAACCTCCTCCAGCCCCTACAACCCTCCGAGATCTCTGCGCTCCTCCAATTCTGGCCTCTTGACCATCCCCCGCTTCCCATCGCTCTGCCATTGGCGGCCATGTCTTCAGCTGCCTGGTGGCCCTAAGCTTTGGAATTCCCTCCCTAAACTCACTCACTCCCTCCCGAACACAGTCTGTCTCTCTTTCTATCTGTGGGAACTGGCTGTGCAATTGTTGGCTGCCCACATTTCCTCTATTTACAACAGTGACCACACTTCAAATAAATTACTTCATTGGCTGTGAAACACTTTGGGACGTCCTGAGGTGGGGAAAGGCGCTAGAGAAATGCAAGTCCTTGCACATGGCCTGTGGAGACGGGGCTGGGGATTAAATGGAGCTTGTGTGTTTGATTTGTCATGTTTAATTGATTCAATAATTTTTTCCCTTAGGTTTCTGGAAGTTTCTCCCAGTGCACTTCTGCGTGGCCTCTGTACCCTCACAAGCCGGTGCAGTATGCCACATTCTACCAACCCGTCCCCCTCATCAGCTACTACTTGATACCCGGACTGGACAAGGCCCTGCAACCTCCCCCAGGCTTCCTCCTGCCTCAGGTGCAGGCCCACTGCTCGAAGATCGGCAAAAGGCACAAGTGATGAAGGTCCTGGCTAGCAGAGGGATCGGATACCTCGCTCACACTGAGCTGTGCCAACCCTGTGCTTAACTGCTCCATTCTAACACCCATGGGCATGTTTGCAAGTGGCTGAGCTGTGTGTGTGTGAGCGCGGTGTGTGTGTGTGTGTGTGAGCGAGTTGTGTGTGTGTGTGAGCACGGTCTGTGTGTGCGTGTGTGAGCGAGGTGTGTGTGTGTGAGTGCGGTGTGTGTGTGTGTGTGAGTGTGAGCGAGGTGTGTGTGTGTGTGTGTGTGAGCGAGGTGTGTGTGTGTGAGCGAGGTGTGTGAGTGTGAATGAGTCAGAGAGAAATGTTGCTGTATATAACATTCACTACTCACGTGTGTGTGTAAGGCCCACACTGCCTATGTGTGTTTGTGGGTTTACCCTGCTGCTCCTGTGGGTCTGTATATACTTTATATATAATTGAAGCCGTCTCTGTATTATAAATCTGTACGAAAAACTCAGGTATCTTTGAAAATATGAGGTGTGTCCACATTGCCTGACAGGTGATTGTTATTTATCATGTTTACAGGGGGAGTGTGTGAAATACCCCAGAGTCTCTGTTAATATGTATTTGTTAAATTATCATCTATCTGGCTTGTGGAATATTTAATGTTTTTGCACTTTTATTTTATTTCCTGCTGCTGATCACTCTCCATTCGCTCCTGTTGAAATCTCAGAGCCTCTCTTGAGTAAGAAACTTAGCTGTGATGCTTATCATAGCCAAATAGCCCATCAACATCCACTGAGTGAGGCTCCAGAAGGTGCCTGGCGAATCGATTGCTGAAGACATTAGGACAAACACTAGCACTCAAAAGAGTGTGTTTTCTGTGCAATATACATTGAGCAATTTAAATTTTTTAAATCCAAAAATTGTTTAAAAGGGATTTGGGGAATTGTTTCCTGAGGATGAGGTGTTGAGGAACAACTCTGGATCCCTGGGATTTTTTAGCTCTTCTTCCTTAATGTGGGAATAGTGTTCCTGTATCTTTCTCCCAGGTTAGGGGAAGGGTCCCTATCTCTGAATGGCCTCCTGAATGAGCTTGCTGTGTTGATTCATACCAAAGGCCGCAGTGTGTTAACACAGTGAACCCCTGGTCTGCTGTCCTGCTGCCATTGCCCATTCCCACACTCAAACAGTGACTTGTGTTTCCACCCCAGTAACCCAGGGACACAAGCTCCCCAGTGGGGTGAGTGGAAGCCCCTTACCCAGACCCTCACCCAGTTCATGTCTCTCCAAGTCTTTACAGATATTGGAGAAAAATCACAGCGGACCAACACAGTGTTACTGCTCCCCAACTGGTGAATGGGAGAAACTTTTATAATACTCAGTATTTATTGACCGTCAGTTAAGCGCGAGTTAAATGGCTTATTCTGAATGTCTCATTAAATTTCTTTTTTCTTTTGTGTAAAATAAATTAAACCACTTTGTTCAAACAACATTCCCAGGGTGGTGTGAGTTTCTGTAAAGATTGGAATACTGATTTCCTCCTTTTGGACAACTTCATGTGTTCATCAGCTGAGGCACTTTGGGACTTTCATGGAACAAACTGGTCACTCGTTAGGGTGGGGGAGGGAGGGGGATTTTTTAATTCATTCATGTGGGCGTCATTGGCCGGGGCAGCATTTATTGCCCATCCCTAATTGCCCCTTTAGAAGGTGGTGATGAGCTGCCTCCTTGAACTGCTGCAGTCCATGTGGTGTAGGAACACCCACAGTGCTGTCAGGGAGGGAGCTCCAGGATTTTGACCCAGCGACAGTGAAGGAACGGCCGACGGATTTGCAAGTCAGGACGGTGAGTGGCTTAGAGGGGAACTTCCAGGTGGTGGTCTTCCCAAATATCTGCTGCCCTTGTCCTTCTAGATGCTAGTGGTGGTGGGTTTGGAAGGTGCTGTCTAAGGAGCCTTGGTGAGTTTCTCCAGTACATCTTGTAGATGGTACACACGCTGCTACAGTGCGTCGGTGGTGGAGAAAGTGAACGTTTGTGGATGGGGTGCCAATCAAGCAGGGCTGCTTTGTCCTGGATGGTGTTGAGCTTCTTGGGTGTTGTGGGAGCTGCACTCATCCAGGGCAAGTGGGGAATATTCCATCAGAGACTCCTGACTTGTGCCTTGAAGATGGTGGACAGGCTTTGAGGAGTCAGGAGGTGAGTTACTCACCGCAGGATTCCCAGCCCCTGGCCTGCTCTTGTAGCCACAGTGTTTATATGGCTAGTCCAGTTCAGTTTCTGGGTGGAGAGAAGGCACCAATTTCTCCCCAATTCCAGGGTTGGAGGACTTGTGGAAGAATTGACCCGAGCCACCAAAGCAGAACAGCAAACTGGAGAAACAGCAGACTTAACATGGAGTTCAACAACTTCCAGTCATGAAAGTGCTTTTATTGTTTTAGCTCATTTTTATTCATTGATTTATCCCCTTTTTTACCCCACTTGCTATCCTTCTCGCTTCCAATGTTCACTTCTTCCATGTTGTTCTTTCACCGACTGCAAACCCTCGTTCTGCTATTAACACATTCTCCTGTCGGAGGGTCAGTACTGAGGGGGCCCCGCGCTGTCGGAGGGTCAGTACTGAGGGGGTTCCGCGCTGTCGGAGGGTCGACACTGAGGGGGCTCCGCGCTATCGGAGGGTCGACAGTGAGGGGGCTCCGCTCTGTCGGAGGGTCGACACTGAGGGGGCTCCGCGCTGTCGGAGGGTCGACACTGAGGGGGCTCCGCGCTGTCGGAGGGTCGACACTGAGGGGGCTCCGCGCTGTCGGAGGGTCAGTACTGAGGGGGCTCCGCGCTGTCGGAGGGTCAGTACTGAGGGGGCTCCGCGCTGTCGGAGGGTCAGTACTGAGGGGGCTGCGCGCTGTCGGAGGGTCAGTACTGAGGGGGCTCCGCGCTGTCGGAGGGTCAGTACTGAGGGGGCTCCGCGCTGTCGGAGGGTCAGTACTGAGGGGGCTCCGCGCTGTCGGAGGGTCAGTACTGAGGGCCTCCGCGCTGTTGGAGGGTCAGTACTGAGGGGGCTCCGCGCTGTCGGAGGGTCAGTACTGAGGGGGCTCCGCGCTGTCGGAGGGTCAGTACTGAGGGGGCATTTCAAAATGCATGTTTTGTGATGGCCAATCATATTCCACTTTTCCAAACAGGTCATGAGGTGTTTCAATGGAATCAATATTACAGACATCTCAATATGGTCATTACAGAGAGTCTCCACTCCCCCTCTTCCCCCCCACTCCCTCTCTTCCCCCACTCCCTCTCTTCCCCCCCACTCACTCTCTTCCCCCCACTCCCTCTCTTCCCCCCCACTCCCTCTCTTCCCCCCCACTCACTCTCTTCCCCCCACTCCCTCTCTTCCCCCCCACTCACTCTCTTCCCCCCACTCCCTCTCTTCCCCCCCACTCCCTCTCTTCCCCCCCACTCCCTCTCTTCCCCCACTCCCGCTCTTCCCCCCAATCCCCCTCTTCCCCCCCACTCCCTCTCTTCCCCCCTACTCCCCCTCTTCCCCCACTCCCTCTCTTCCCCCCCCCACTCCCTCTCTTCCCCCCCACTCCCTCTCTTCCCCCCCACTCCCCCTCTTCCCCCACTCCCTCTCTTCCCCCCCTACTCCCTCTCTTCCCCCCACTCCCACTTTTCCCCCACTCCCTCTCTCCCCCCCCACTCCCCCTCTTCCCCCCCACTCCCTCTCTTCCCCCCCACTCCCCCTCTTCCTCCACTCCCTCTCTTCCCCTCACTCCCTCTCTTCCCCCACTCCCCATCTTCCTCCGCTCCGTCTCTTCCCCCAACTCCCTCTCTTCCCCCACACTCCATCTCTTCTCCCCCACTCCCTCTCTTCCCCCAACTCCCTCTCTTCCCCCAACACCCTCCCTTCCCCCCAATCCCGCTCTTCCCCCTCACTCATTCTCTTCCCCCCCACTCACTCTCTTCCCCCCACTCCCTCTCTTCCCCCCCACTCACTCTCTTCCCCCGCACTCCCTCTCTTCCCCCCCACTCCCTCTCCTCCCCCACTCCCTCTCTTCACCCCCACTCCCTTTCTTCCCCCAACTCCCTCTCTTCCCCCAACTCCCTCTCTTCCCCCCCACTCCCTCTCTTCCCCCACTCCCTCTCTTCCCCCCCCACTCCCTCTCTTCCCCCCCACTCCCTCTTTCCCCCCCACTCCCTCTCTCCCCCCCCCACCCTCTTCCCCCCCCACTCCCTCTCTTCCCCCCCCACTCCCTCTTTCCCCCCCCATTCCCTCTCTCCCCCCCCTACTCCCTCTCTCCCCTCCACCCACTCCTTCTCTTCTCCCCCGCCATCTGTCCTTGCTTCCTCTCCCCACCCCATGACCCTGGCTCCTCTCCAACCAGCCCCCTACCTCCCGGTCCGTCTCCAAACCCGCTGCTCCCCCATCAACACTGAGGGGGTGCCGCGCTGTCGGAGGGTCGGTGCCAAAGGAGATGCTGGCCTTCAGGTGAAATTTTAAACCGAGATCCCCATCTGCCTCCTTAGTGCGTGTAAAAGATCCCACAGCCACTATTTGGAAGAAGAGCAGGGGGAAGGTCTCCCCGGTGTCCTGGGGCCAATATTTACCCCTCAACCAACATCACTAAAAAAACATGATCTGGGTCATTATCACATTGATGTTTGTGGGAGCTTGCTATCCGAAAATTGGCCGCCCCGTTTCCTACATTACTACAGCGAACATACTTTTCGAAAAGTACTTAATTGGCTGTGAAAAGCTTTAGCCATCCTGGGAAGGTGAAGGCGCCAGAGAAATGCAAGTCTCTGTTTTGAAAGTTGCTGAAGTTGTCTCTGCAATACCGCCCTTTGCCCACCTGGTGGCGCCGCTGCTCAGTTTTAAATTTGGATGAGCAGCGCCATCTAATGGCTGAACTCCTTTAATACAGGAACAACAACAAAAAACAACTTGCATTTATATAGCGTCATTAATACTGCAAAAAAGTTCCCCTATGCACATCAGGGTTTTGTAAATGAGTCAAAAGTTTTTCCAGAGCCACCTAAGCAGATACTAGGGACTAAAAGCTTAGACAATGAAGTTTTTAAGGGGCATCTTAAAGGAAGGGAGATAAAGGATTAGGAAGGTATTCCAGAGTTTAGGGCCCCAGGCAGCTGAAGGCACGGCCGCCAATGTTGGAGCGATGGAAATCGGGGGATGCTCAAGGGGCTGAAAGGAGCGCAGAGATTTTGGAGGGTTGTTGTGGCTGGAAGAGGTTACAGAGATAGGGAGGGTTACAGAAGCTGAAGGAAGTTACAGAGATAGAGAGGGTTATAAGGGTTGGAAGAGTTTACAGAGATAGGGAGGTTTGTATGGGCTGGAGGAGGTTAAAGGGATAGGGACGGTTGTAGGGGCTGGAGGAGGTTACAGAGATAGGGACGGTTGTAGGGGCTGGAGGAGGTTACAAAGATAGGGAGGGTTGCAGGGGCTGGAGGAGGTTATAGAGATAGGAAGGGTTATAAGGGTTGGAAGAGTTTACAGAGATAGGGAGGGTTATAGGGGGTTGGAAGAGGTTAAAGAGATAGGGAGGTTTGTATGGGCTGGAGGAGGTTAAAGGGATAGGGACAGTTGTAGGGGCTGGAGGAGGTTACAAGGATAGGGAGGGTTATACGGGGTTGGAAGAGGTCACAGAGTTTCTCCAGTGCATCTTGTAGATGGTACATACTGCTGCAAATGTGTGTCGGTAGTGGAGAGAGTGAATATTTGTAAAAGGGGTGCCATCAAGCGGGCTGCTTTGTCCTGGACGGTGTCCAGCTTCTTGAGTGTTGTGGGAGCTACACTCATCCAGGGCAAGTGGAGAGTTTCCATCAGAGACTCCTGACTTGTGCCTTGTAGATGGTGGACAGACTTTGGGGAGTCAGGAGGTGAGTTACTCACCGCAGGATTCCCAGCCCCTGGTCTGCTCTTGTAGCCACAGTGTTTATATGGCTAGTCCAGTTCAGTTTCTGGGTGGAGAGAAGGCACCAATCTCTCCCCGATTCTAGGCGTGGAGGTCCTGTGGAAGAATTGACCAGATCCACCAAAGGAGAGCAGCTGGTGACACAGGATGTTCATCCAGGGAGAGTCCCGAACCTCATAATCCCACCCCCCGCACCCACCAAGCCAAAGCCACCAACTGCAGCTGCATTGGGAAACTCTCCAAGATCATGTTCTACACTGATGACAGTAAAGATCATGGAAGGCAGGGAACTTTTGTATAAACTTAATAGTGTCCAAAATACAATTGTAAGTACCAATACATTATTGAACTTATTCAGTGTAATAAATAAATGTCCCTAAAATACCAAATTGGTCAATTCCTTTTCCTGATCTCCTGTCGATTTGGATATTCTGAAATTATCATCTCAGACTCACTGATGACAAGTTGGTGACAAGGACTCGTTGTCAGTGGGAAGTGATTCTGATTTCAATCCTGAACTATGATCTTCACAAGGAAGCACTGAACGGTCTCCTTATTTAAGAAAGGATGTAAATGCGTTGGAAGCAGTTCAGAGAAGGTTTACCAGACCAATACCTGGAATGGGTAGGTTGGACAGACTCGAAGAGTAAGATCCTGAGGGGTCTTGACAGGGTGGATGTGGAGAGGATGTTTCCTCTTGTGGGAGAATCTAGAACTTGGGGCTCATGCTTTAAAAATAAGAGGTTGCCCATTTAAGACAGAAATGAGAAATTTCTCTCTGAGGGTTGTCTGGAGGATCAGAATCTCCTCCAACTGGGAAACATATGAAATTAAAAATCCAGACCCACAGACCTGTTTTGACTTCATTTTGAAGATATAAAATACAAAATTTTTATTTGGAACAATATACTTTCATAAAATATTTGAAAAAACATTACAAGGCATTTCGAAACGGCCATCACAAAAAATGCAATCATATTCCACTTTTCCACACAGGACATGAGGTGTTTCAATGGAATCAATATTACAGACATTTCAATATGGTCATTACCGAGAGTCAGACAGTGCAAAGCTGTTCACTTTATCGACATACATCATGTTAACACTCTGAGGTGCTTCAATACAATGATGATATATTTAGTGTTCACTGTATACTTTCCGTCTGAGTCGTACAGCCCGAGGGGTCTATACAATTCCCAGCCCCTCGGTGCACTGTAGCTGAAAGGTCTTAGACGGCGACCTTTCCCCATTGCGCCTTTGTGGCGGCTGCCCCCAAGCTCTAATACATCCCTCAGCATGTAGTCCACGGTGCCTCATTGTGGGGGGGGAGAGAGAGTGATGGGGGGAGGGCTGGCACCCGCAGGGCAGTGGTGGTGTTGTGGGGGGAGCCTCCACAGCGCAGAGGGTTATACGTTCATATGTAACAATCATCCATTCTGGGCTGATTTTCCCCTCCCTGACACAGGCTCAGTGCTGGGGAAACTCAGTCGGTGCTGGACAGTCCCGTTCCCCAGAAGGTTTTGTTCTCCAGCTGCTCCATCCTGATGCTCAGGTGCTGTTGTCACAAGGCCCCATGTTTCATCTGGACAGGTCACCTCTGTCAAAGGAACATCCTTAGATGCTTCATTTCGATTGTTCGAGTGTCGATTCCTAGGAGAGAAAATCCAGCAGAGTTCAGGTGACATTAAAAGAATCCAACACTTTGGACAAGTGTGGAAAGGAGCCGTTCAGGAGCACAGACCGATTAAATTACACTCAACATCCTGGGTACCAATAGCAGCTGGAAAGTGGGTCACAGGAGCTGCACAGTGATGGAGCACAGAGTGTAGAGGAGAGGAGGCTTACAGAGGAGGCAATGGGCAAGAGCTGGACACTCCACAGGAGCTGTGCTGACCGACAGAGGGAGGGCCAGAGGACAGAGTTAGAGAACCCTGCAATAGTCCCTCCTCCCACTGTGAGGGGTGTAGATGGGGACAGGCGGTGAACACGGAGATGTGGATATTGAGTGAGTGAAGGGAATCCGAGATGGCCTTCCCAGTGACTGAATCATCTAATATCCGGGTTAAAGGGCGGTGGTTTGGAAAGTGTAGGAGGAGACTGAACAACAACAACTTGTATTTAAATAGAACCTTAAACAGAACATATCCTACGTGCTTATGCAACAAAATTTGACACTGAGCTACATAAGGGTTCAGGCAGTGGGGTAGGCTTTAAGGAGCAAATGGTGTTGTTGGGAGGTAAGGAAGAGAGACAGACACAGACAGGCAGAGGTTGAGGGAGGGAATTCCAGAGTTCGGGCCCAGGCAGCTAAAGGCTCAGCCACCAATGATGCAGCGATGGAAAATCTGGGATTCTGAAGACACCAGAATTGGAGGAGTGCAGAGATCTGAGGGTTGTGGGGCTGAAGGAGGTTACACATGGGGAGGAGTGAGGCCACAGAATGTTTGATAAAAGGATGAGAATGTTAAAATCGGTCTATCTCACTCCTAAATAAATTCAAGGATGAACAGCAGCAGATTTACAATCAAACCCTTGTGGCACGGGGACCCCCCAAAGGACAGGGGAGTGGGGGGAAGTGGGGGAGATACCAAAATGAGTGAGTGAGTGCGGAACTGTGTGAAGTGCTGTCTTTCAGCTGAGATGTTAAACTGCCTGCTCGGCTGTCTAGCAGCCTCCTGTGCAGTGAAGTGTTCGGGCTCAGCACGCCGAAATTATTCACCGAAAACCGGTTTCTGGTTGTCTGGGCTGTAGCTGGGCCGGCGGGGCACAGCTGCCGTTCTCTGTAGCCGGCAGAGCCCTGTAACTGGTCGGTGACCGCGCCTCAATCCAACCTTGCGGCCCAGTGGGTGCAGGAGGCCCGGTGTTCATCGGCAGGTTTCACCATTTTCCCGGGCTCGGTTGGTGTCGGTGACCCAATATAGTACCACTGGGGGCTCTGCTCTTTCCAACAAGCCTGACCACGATCACACATGTGGTTTTGGAGGAAAAGACTTCAGACCACAGGCGTGAAAAATCCCATTGTAATCAATGGGAAATGAGCCAGCGGGACAAGGCAGGATTGTTCCCGGCAAATTGCAGCCTCATTTCCCGTGGGTTTTCGACATTTGTCCCGATGCATTCAGACGGCTGCCAGAAGCCTCCCCTGGTTTTGGCAGCGTTTGACGCCGCTTGTGCCCCACTAGCACCTTCCGATGCAGCAAAATGTCCAGACACAGGTCGCCAAAATTATTCACCGAAACCGCTTTCCGGTCTCTGGGCTCTAGCTCGGCCAGGCAATGTGCTGTGGGCAGCGCACAGCTACCGTTTTCCATAGCCGGCCAAGCCATAAGACCATAAGATGCAGGAGCAGAAATAGGCCATTCAGCCCATCGAATCTGCTCTGCCACTCAATGAGATCATGGTTGATCTGATAATCCTCAACTCCACTTTCCTGCCCTTTCCCCATAACCCCCGATTCCCTTTCTGATTAAAAATCTATCTCAGCCTTAAATATACTTAACGACCCAGCCTCTACAGCCCTCTGCAGATTCACTACCCTCAGAGAAGAAATTCCTCCTCATCTCTGTATTAAATGGGCGACCCCTTGCTCTAAGATTATGCCCTCTGGTCCTAGACTCTCCCACAAGGGGAAACAACCTCTCACCATCTACCCTGTCAAGACACCGAAGAATCTTTAATGTTCAAATAAGGTTGTCTCTCATTCTTCTAAATTCCAATGTGTACAGGCCCAACCTACTCAACCTCTCCTCATAACAAAAGCCCCAGAAGCAGCTGTTAAAAGTCAACCAGGTTATTGTGGGACTGGAGTCACATGGAGACCAGACTGGGTAAGGACGGCAGGTTTCCTTACCTAAAGGGACATTTGTGAACCAGTTGGGGTTTTACAACAATCCAACAGCTTCACTGTCACTTTTATTGCAACTAACTTAATATTTCCAGATTTTAAATTTAAATTCATTATTCATTGAAGTTCCCCATAGAGGGTCTGAATTCACATTGTCTGGGTGATTAGTCCAGGCCTCTGGATCACTTGTCTAGTAACATAATCACTGCACTACCAAACCCATAACTCAGAGATTAAATACAGAACACCTGAAACAGAAACCTCTCACCTCTTACAGAGAGATGGATGTGATCAGTGTGCTCCCAGTGTAACCCTGCACCTGTTCTCTTGTAAATCTGACACTGATCCTGGTTCTGGTCTGACTTCCTGAGGTCAGAGATTAGAACTGACCAGTTGCCTTGTTCCAGTTGATCGGTGAACAACTGACAGTGTAAAACAAAGGGAGATCCTCTAAAGGAGGTGCAGGATCAGAGGGACCTCGGTGCATATGTACATTGGTCATTGAAGATGACTGGGCATGTCCAGAGTGCAGTTAATAAAGCATATAGTATCTTAGGGTTTATTAATAGGGGCATTGAGCACAAGAGTAAGGAGGTCATGTTAAACAAATAAGACACTAGTTAGGCCTCATCTGGAGTACTGTGTCCAGTTCTGGGTGCCATACTTGAGGAAGGATGGGAAGGTATTGGAGAGAGTACAGAGGAGATTCA
Source organism: Cetorhinus maximus (assembly GCF_964194155.1). Taxonomy (NCBI): domain Eukaryota; kingdom Metazoa; phylum Chordata; class Chondrichthyes; order Lamniformes; family Cetorhinidae; genus Cetorhinus; species Cetorhinus maximus. The sequence continues at coordinate 60,184 of NW_027597194.1, read as the reverse complement.
CAGGGATAATTCCCGGATGAAGAACTGGAGCTAAGAGGATAGATTGGAGAGGTTGGGACTGATTTCCTTGGAGAAAAGAAGGCTGAGGGGAGACTTGATAGAGGAATTCGAGATCCCGAGGGGTAAGGACAGGGTAAATAGTGAGAAACTGTTCCCACCCAGGAGAACATCAAGAACTAGAGGGCACAGATACAAAATAATTGGCAAAAGGAGTAAATGTGATATGGGGAAAGATTTTTTCACCCAGAGGGTGGTTGGAGTCTGGAACAAACTCCCTGAAAGGCTGGTGGAGGCAGGTTCGATCCAGGTATTCTAAAGGGAATCAGGTTGCTCCCTGAAAAGAGAGAATGTGCAAGGTTACGGGGATAAGGCAGTGGACTGAGACTAGGCAGATTGCTCTTTCAGATAGCCAGTGCAGACACAATGGGCCAAATGTCCTCTTTCTGCACTGTAAAGATACTGTGATATGTGTACAGGTACATTATCCTGTACTCCCCCCTCACACATTCTGTGAATCAGCTGCTGCTGTCAATATTAACTTTCAAAAGGAAATTGGATGAATTATCAAAGGGAAGGATAATTACAGGGAGAAAAAAAAATTTGAAGAACTGATTTGGCCTTGCGAGTGATGAAGTCATTTCAGAAGCCGCTTGCTGCTGCAGGGAGAGATCATTTGTCTCTGGGTGAATGAATTTCAAAAGGGACAAAGTGTCTCTTCCTCAAACCCGTTTCTCGATCTTGTGATTAAAGTGATACAACCCCACCCTCTGCTGGCGGATGGACGCTACTACACAAGCGGAGGGGAAATCATCAGGGATTCAGTCAGAGAGCAGGTCAATCAAAAATGACAGGGAAAAGTGTGGTTCAGTATTTTCAGAGGAAAGCTGTAACGTACAGGTAGGGTGAAGTAGAAATTAAGTTCTATTTTTGATTGGGAAATCAGGGGAGAGCGCCAGCGCAGTACCCCCACGTCTGGAGTCACATCTCGACCAGACTGGGTAAGGATGGCAGGGTTTCCATCCCTAAAGAGACATCAATGAACCAATTGGGGTTTTACAACAATCCAACAGCGTCATGGACACTTTTATTGCAACTAACTTCAAATTTCCATATTTTTATTTAATCAACTCAATTTAAATTCTTTAAGTGCTATGTTGGGATTTGAACTCTCATTCTCCAGAGTATTAGTCTGGTAAGAGAACCACAGCACTACCAAATCTTCCCCATGTGGTACATTTGGTCACTTCACCCCACCCTTCCCCTCCTCCTCTAATACCGACCTTCCGACAGTGCAGCGCTCCCTCAGTACTGAGGCTCAGACAGTGCAGCGCTCCCTCAGTACTGACCCTCCGACAGTGCAGCACTCCCTCAGCACTGAGCCTCAGACAGTACAACACTCCCACAGTACTGAGCCTCGCACAGTGCAGCACTCCCACAGTAGGGATGTGGTGTTTTCTGGGAACACTAGGATTTACGCACTGAGTATTTATGGAGTGGGAATTGAGACAGTTAAACGGTTTTAACTGTTTACTGTGTGGATCCAGGATCACACGGATTTACAGAACAAGTCGTGAACAGCAGCAGATTGTTGGAGGGGGAACCGCACAGACTCCAGTGTCTGAATGAGTGACTCCTGTTCCTGGGAACAAACTGAACACTGCAATGGGAAGGAAGGGACAGGAAGGGGCCCATTCTCACAGAATCATTCTATAGTGAAATATCACACAGCATTTCAAACCTTCCAATGTTACTACCTGTCTCTGCAGCATGATCAAATGTAAGAGATGCAAACACATGCAGCAGTTTAGAAACAGATTTACCTGGTACAGGTGTGTTCGGTACAGGTGTGTTCGGTACAGGTGTACTCGGTACAGGTGTACTCGGTACAGGTGTGTTCGGTACAAGTGTACGAACTCGCTCTAAAGAAAACATCATGTGTTTAGTATTGTGTGTGAAACAAACTGCAGAAATGTTCAAAGACTCCAACAGGCTTTAGGGAAACACATCCTGGGAGGAACGAGTCTCAGGTCAAAATGATCGGGAAGGATCAGGAACATGGTCGGCAAAGTGAAAAATCCAACAGGATTGCATTAACTGTGGGGGGTAGAATGGAAGTTACCAAGAGTTACCCTGAGCAGGATCATTCCCAGCAGCCTACATCCCCCTGTGGAGAGAATCCCCCCAGGATCCTGGGTCTACTGGGATACACTTTCACAGTAAGTGCACTGGGTCTTGTAAAGGCTGCCTGAGAGATGTGACGGGCCCCACCTCCCCAACATCTGGAGATGGATAGAGCTCTTTGCTGGAGAGTGAGTGCAGCTTGATAGCTCCATTAACTCCTTCCATCACCCAGTTTGACAGCTCTGTTCTTCAGGGCTCCATCAGCTTGGTCAGTGATGGTATTACTGACCCACCCTTGGTGATGGACAGTGAAGTCCCCACTCAGTACATTCTGTGTCCTTGCCACTCTCACTGCTTCCTCCAAGTGGTGTTCAGCATGGAGGAGCACTGATTCATCAGCTGAGGGAGGGCAGTAAGTGATAATCAGCAGGAGGTTTCCAGGTCCATGTTTGACCTGAAGCTGTGAGACTTCATGGGGTTCAGAGTCAATGTTGAGGATTCCCGGGACTACTCCCTCCGGGCTGTATACCGCACCTCTGGTGGGTCTGTCCTGCCAGTGGGACAGAACATACCCAGGGATGGTGATAGAGGAGACTGGGATTCAGGGTTAATTCTGTGAGTATGACTCTGCCAGACAGCTCTCCCAACTTGGACACCAGTCCCCAGATGTTAGTGAGGGGACTTTGCTGTGTCGACTGGCCTGGATTTGTCTGTGTTGTTTCCTGTTTCGATGCCCGGGGTGAAGCCAGTGATGATTTAGTTTTATTCTATTATTTCTTTCCAATGGTTTGATATCAATTCATTTTGAACTGCCCTCTGACCTCCTCGGCCAGCTAAACCAACCAGGTTACCGTGGGACTGGAGTCACATAGAGACCAGATTGGGTAAGGACCGCAGGTTTCCTTCCCTAAAGGGACATTCGTCAACCAGTGGGGGTTTTACAACAATCCAACAGCTTCAGGGTCACTTTTATTGCAACTAACTTTATATTTCCAGATTTTTATTTAATAAACTGAATTTAAATTCTGGAAGTGCCATGCTGGGATTTGAACTCTCATCATCTGGATTGTTAGTCCAGGCCTCTGTATTACTAGTCTAGTAACATAACCACTGAATTACCGAACCCATACAGAGATTAAATACAGAATGTCAGAAACAGAAACCTCTCACCTGTTACAGAAAGATGGATGATATCAGCTTGCTCCCTTACAAAAGCTGCAGCTATTCTCTTGTAGATGTGACATATATACTGGATCTGGTCTGTCTCCTTGAGGTCAGAGATCAGAACTGACCAGTTGCCTTGTCCCAGTTGATCTTTGAACAGGTTTGTTCTGTTTGTGAATCGTGGATCTTGTTCTGTCAAATCGTCGTTCCTAGCGATGAACTTGTGTAAAATTTCACTCTTGGCTGTATCCCAGACTGCCAGTAAATCTGAGACTGGGACATTCCCTTTGTAGGTACAGGGCAGCACAACCTGCTCCCCAAGGAACCCAGAAACAGGGACAGACGAGTCACCTGGAAAAGATTGAAAGTATTTATCCACAGATATAACCTCCCTGCTGGTACATTACATCCCAAGCTTCACATGGTTACACTGCAATGCTCGATTTACAAGAAACACTGATCAGTAACTCATTGCTTTCATTTCTGTGAGAAGGTTAAAGCTCAGGCATTAAGGGACTTCAACTAAACCCAGCTTGTGCTGGAGATTTGTAAGCACAGAGCAGCTGGACAGCACTTTGAATCACATGTTTTTCATTCGTACACATGCTGGGAGAACACATCAGGATATTGGTCACCTCCCCTTGGGAGAAAAATCACAGACTGGGGGTGCACAATGTGAGGTGGAACTCAGGAACAGAAAACTGACCCTGAAATGTAAGTTTGGAATCCCAAGTCCTGATGACTCTACTCCCCATGTTCTTGGACATTCCCAGTTCTATTTGATCCCAGGAATGTCGCAGACTCCTGATCCCAGTGCTGAGGACCCCATCCCAGTCCCACGGGATCCCAATCACCCATCCCAGTGTCACCGAGTGTTGCTCAGTGTCCAAATTCCATTTTTCACATCACAGGGGTTAATCTGAAGACATTAACTGCCTTCCTTTCAGCTCTCATGATCATTATTTTATGAATAAACTATAGTTTTGGAGAAACATTTCTGAATGAACATTCCAAATCATTTCAAAATGGTCATTACGCAAAGAGCAATGAAATTCAAATTTGACATAATGTTGCACTTGAGATACCTCAAACCCACCGTGATACAACTCTGTCACCCCCTCCAGTCCCTGCAAACCTCCCGATCTCTGTAACCTCCTCGAAACCCCTACAACCCTCCCTATCTCTGTAACCTACTTCAGTCCCTACAACCCTCCCTATCTCTGTAACAACCTCCGACCCCTACAACCCTCCCAACTCTGTAACCTCCTCCAGTCCCTACAACCCTCCCTATCTCTGTAACAAACTCTGACCCCTACAACCCTCCCAGCTCTGTAACCTCCTCCAGTCGCTACAACCCTCCCTATCTCTGTAACCACCTCCAACCTCTGAAACCCTCCCTATCTCTGTACCAACCATAGACCCCTACTACCCTCCCAACTCTGTAACCACCTGCAGACCCAACAACCCTCCCTATCTCTGTAACCTCCTTCAGGCCCTACAACACACCCTATCTCTGTAAACGCCTCCAATCCCTACAACACTCACTATCTCTGTAACCTCCTCCAGTCCATACAACCGTCCCTATCTCTGTAACCACCTCCAGTACCTACAACCCTCCCTATCTCTGTACCAACCTCCAACTCCTACAACTCTCCCAACTCTGTAACCTCCTCCAGTCCCTACAACCCTCCATTTAACTATAACAACCTCCGACCCCTACAACCCTCCCCATCTCTGTAAACTCCTCCAGACCCTACAACACTCCCTATTACTATAACCTACTCCAGTACCTACAATGCTAACTATCTGTGTAACCACATCCAGCCCAGCAACCCTCCCTATCTCTGTAACCTCCTCCAGACCCTACAACCCTCCCTATCTCTGAAATGTCCTCCATTCCATGCAAACCTCCATATCTCTGTAACAACCTCTGACCCCTACAAACCTCCCAACTCTGTAACCTCCTCCAGTCTCTACAGCACTCCCTATCTCTGTAACCTCCTCCAGCCCCTGCAACCCTCCGTATCTCTGTTGCTCCTCCAGCCCCTACAACCCTCCCTATCTCTGTAACATCCTCCAGACCCTACAACCCTCCCTAACTCTGTAACCTCTGCTGCCCCTACAACCCACTCTATCTCTGTAACCTCCTCCAGCCCGTACAACCCTCCCTATCTCTGTAACCTGCTCCAGTCCCTATAAACCTCACTATCTCTGTAATCTCCTCCAGCCCCTAAAACACTCCCTATCTCTGTAAACTCCTCCAGTCCCTACAGCCCTCACTATCTCTGTAACCTCCTCCAGTCCCTACAACCCTCCCTATCTCTGTAACCTCTGCTGCCCCTACAACCCTCCCCGTCTCTGTAACCTCCTCCAGCCCGTACAACACTCCCTATCTCTGTAAACTCCTCCACTCCCTGCAGCCCTCACTACCTCTGTACACTCCTCCTGTCCCTACAACCTTCGCTATCTCTGTAACAACCTCCGACCCCAATGACCCACCCAACTCTGTAACCTCCTCCAGTCCCTACAACCCTCCCTATCTCTGTAACAACCTCCGACCACTGCAACCCTCCATATCTCTGTAACCACCTCCAGTCCCTAAAACCATCCCTATCTCTGTAACCTCCTCCAGTCCCTACAAACCTCCATATCACTGTAAACTCTTCCAGTCCCTACATCCCACCCTATTTCTGTAACATCCTCCAGCCCCTACAACCCTCCCTATCTCTGTAACCACCTCCAGCCCCTACCACACTCCCAATCTCTGTAAAATCCTCCAGTCCCTACAACCCTCCCTATCTCTGTAACCACCTCCAGTCCCTACAACCCTCCCTATCTCTGTAACCTCCTCCAGTCCCGACAAACCTCCCTATCTCTGTAACCTCCTCCAGTCCCAACAACCCTCCCTATCTCTGTAACCTCCTCCAGCCCCTACAACGCTCCCTATCTCTGTAACCACCTCCAGTCCCTGCAACCCTCCCTATCTCTGTAACCACCTCCAGCCCCAACAACACTCCCTATCTCTGTAAAATCCTCCAGTCCCTACACCCCTCCCTATCTCTGTAACCACCTCCAGTCCCTATAACCCTCCCTATCTCTGTAACCTCCTCCAGCCCCAACAACCCTCCCTATCTCTGTAAAATCCTCCAGTCCCTACAACCCTCCCTATCTCTGTAACCACCTCCAGTCCCTACAACCCTCCCTATCTCTGTAACCTCCTCCAGTCCCTACAACCCTCCCTATCTCTGTAACGTCCTCCAGTCCCTACAAGCCTCCCTATCTCCGTAAACTCCGCCGCCCCTACAACCCTCCCTATCTCTGTAACCTCCTCCAGCCCCTACAACGCTCCCTATATCTGTAACCTCCTCCAGTCCCTACAACCCACCCTATCTTTGTAACTTCCTCCAGCCCCTACAACCCTCCCTATCTATGTAACCTCCTCCAGCCCCTACAACCCTCCCTATCTCTGTAACTGCCGCTGCCCCTACAACCCTACCTATCTCTGTAAACTCCTCCAGTCCCTACAGCCCTCACTATCTCTGTACCCTCCTCCAGTCCCTACAACCTTCCCTATCTCTGTAACCTACTCAAGTCCCTTCAACCCTCGCTATCTCTATAACAACCTCTCACCCCTACGACCGACCCAACTCTGTAACCTCCTCCAGCCCCTACAACCCTCCCTATCTCTGTAACCTCCTCCATTCCCTGCAAGCCTCCCTTTCTTTGTTACCTCCTCCAACACCTACAACCCTCCCTATCTCTGTAAACTCCTCCATTCCCTACAACCCTCCCTATCTCTGTATCAACCTCCGACCCCAACAAACCACCCAACTCTGTAACCTCCACCAGTCTCTACAACCCTCCCTATCTCTGTTGCCTCTTCCAGCCCCTACAACACTCCCTATCTCTGTAACCAACTCCAGCCACTACAACTCTCCCTATCCCTGTAACCTCCTCCAGCCCCTACAACCCTCCCTATTTATGTAACCTCCTCCAGCCTCTACAACCCTCCCTATCTCTGTAACCTCCTCCAGCCTCTACTACCCTCCCTATCTCTGTAACCTCCTCCAGTCACTAAAACCCTCCCTATCTATGTAACCTTCCTCAGCCCATGCAACCCTCCCTATCTCTGTTGCCTCCTCCAGCCCCTACAACGCTCCCTATCTCTGTACCAACCTTTCACCCCTACAAACCTCCCAACCTTGTAAGCTCCTCCAGTCCCTACAACACTCCCTATCTCTATAACAACCTCCGACCCCTACAACCCTCGCCATCTCTGTAACCTCCTCCAGACCCTACAACCCTCCCTATCTCTGTAACCTCCTCCAACCCCTACAACCCTCTCTTTCTCTGTAACCTCCTCCAGCCCCTACAACTCTCCCTAACTCTGTAACCTCCTCCAGCCCCTACAACACTCCCTATCTCTGTAACCTCCTCCAGCCCCTACAACAATCCCTATCTCTGTAACCTCCTCCAGCCCCTACAACACTCCGAGATCTCTGCGCTTCTCCTATTCCGGCCTCTTGACCATCCCCCGATTCTCATCGCTCCACCATTGGCGGCCGTGCGTTCAGCTGCCTGGGGCCCTGAGCTTTGGAATTCCCTCCCTAAACCTCTCCGCCCCTTTCTCTCTTTCTCTCATCTTTTATGAAAATGTATGTCTTTGACTGGTGATGCTCAGTCCTAATATCTCCTTTTGCAGCTCGATGTCAAAATCTGTCTCATTTAGGCTCCTGTGAAAAGCTTTGTGGTTGTTTTACTATGTTAGAAATGCTATACAAATGCAGTCATTGTTATTTAATATAACTGGACTCTGATTGTAACATATTCTGGCTAAATATTCATTCACCTGGGACTGTCAACCATGTCTGGAAACCAATTCTTTAACCAACTGTTAGAATTCTCTTTGGTCCAATATTTAATCACATCTCAATGTTCCCAGAGTTTGAATTTTGCCAACATCAGTTATTGGCTAGAACAATGGGAGGAGAAACTGTCAGGAGGTTTTTCCTCCCTCTTCCCCCGCCCTCTCACCCCACCAAGTGCCAGTCTGCAATTTATTCCCATGTTTTGCTTTCAGAGAGGCACTGACCCCTAGTTCTGCTATTAACACCTACTGATGTCTGACCTTCATGCCATTATTAACACCTGCTTTCGTCTTTAACACAATCATTAGCACTCCATTTCTCTTGTGTCCAACACATCTTTGTCAAATCTCACCTAAGTTTTCACCTATCTCTGTCCTTCTATTTTGTTCCACCCAGCCCCCACTCTCTTAAACAGTATTAAAAAAACCCAACAGATTTCTAAAACAAAAACAGAAATACCTGGAAAAACTTTCTCCAGGTATTCCTGTTTTTGTTTTAGATTTCCAGCATCCACAGTTCTTTCCTTTGACCATCACATTTCTACATCTCTTCAGCTCTGGAGAAGAGCCATACGGACTTAAAATGTTAACTCTGTTTTTTCTCTGCGCAGGGCACTGACAAACCTCCTGAGTTTTTCTAGCACGTTCTGTTTCTGCCAGGAGACACGTTGGATGTGCCCCCAAATCTGGTGCGAATACTGGGGGTTGGCCAGAATATCGGGAGCGCCCCCCACCTCCCCAGTAACATTTAATGATTTGAGGTTGTCTCGGTCGGTCTGTTCCCTTTCTAGTGTTCACTTCTTAAACAGTTAAATCCTCAAGACAGCGGTGATGTCAACTCTGGAGGGTGGATGAGAAGCAACTCAGTTCAACGTACATCCTGGGTACCGTGTAATATAACTCACACGGAAAAGGTAGACAATATACCAGGGAACAGCTCCCTTAAGCTCAGAAGTCACAGGACAGTCGGGAGTCCAACAGCGACAGAAACCTTGTCGGACCAGCTCCAGCCTACAATAAACCAGGCTGTCTGAATCGATAACTGTAATCGTCACTATACGATTGATGCCTGAGTAATAACCTTGCATTTGGACTATACACTCGAGCCTGAATGACGGGGAGTTATTTAACTGCGTGCGCAGGTTTCCCCCAACACCTTCAGAGTGCAAATAAGACCACACAGAGGGAGTTGCCCCCGCAGGTTAGCAAGGCAAGGCAAAAATCAAACCAAAAACTAAGGATTATTTCTGGAGGGATAGAATGGATAAGTAGGGAAGTGACATTAAGCCTGCATCAAAACTTGGTTGCACAGCACTGAGATTACCACGAGCAGTTCTGGTCACCATATTACAGAAAGGACATCGAGATACTGGAGAGGGAAGATTTACAATGATGATCCCAGAAATGTGAGGGTAAACTCACATGAGTTTATATGAGGACAGGATGGACGGGCTGGGTCTTTGTTCTCTAGAAAAGAGAAGGCTGAGGGGGGTGACCTCATCGAGGTATTTAAAATTCAGAAAGGTTTCGATGGAGTGGATACAGAGGGAGTGTTTCCTCTGGTGGGAGGGGAGACCAGAACTAGGGGTCATCAATATAAGATCCTCACTAATAAATCCAATGGGGAATTCCGGAGAAACGTCTTTACCCAGAGAGTGGGGGGAATGTGGAACTCGCTCCCACAGGGAGTGGTGGAAGTGAATAGTGTGGATGTAGTTAAGGGGGAAGCTGGATAAACACATGAGGGAGAAAGGAATAGAAGGATATGGCGATGGGGTGAGATGGGGTGAGATGGGAGGAGTCTCGTGTGGAGCAGAAACAGCAGCACGGATCAGATGGGCTGAATGGCCTGTTTCTGTGCCGCATATATGAAATCCTGTGTCATCAAATCCTGTCTATGTCACTGTACAAAGTGCCTTCTCTTATCCAGGAGTAACGGAGCTAGTATTAATTCTGTTCCGCTTGGGAACAAACCCCAGGTTTTCCACAAAATGAAACCAGTGACCAGGCTGACATCAATAAATTCCTTTAAATGTACAAAACAGGCTCTGTCCATGGTGTCAAGATAAGGCAATGGCAGAGAGTGTGGGGGTGAGGTGGAATTGAAGAGAGAGGGAGCCTCCTCACTAACACTGTGCCTTGGTGTAAGATACCCTTGGTTGTGTACACATGCATATGTAGGATTAAGATTAACCTAAACTCATGGTAAACAAAGGACTTGCATTTCTCTAGCGCCTTTCCCCCACCTCAGGACATCCCGAAGCATTTCACAGCCAATGAAGGATTTCTTTTGCAGTGAGCTCACTGTTATAAGAAACACAGAAGCACACAGCAAGATCCCACAAACAGCAATGTGATTATGGCCCCAGACCATCTGCTTTTTTACTGATGTTGTTGGAGGGGTAACGGAGCTAGTTTTAATTCTGTTCCCCTTGGGATCAAACCCCAGATTTTCCAGAAAATGAAACAGGTTATCTCTATAACCTCCTCCAGTCCCAACAACCGTCCCTATCTCTGTAACCTCCTCCAGTCCCTACAAGCCTCCCTATCTCTGTACCAACCTCCGACCCCTAAAACTCATCCAACTCTGTAACCTCCTCCAGTCCCTACAACCCTCCCTATCACTATAACAACCTCTGACGCCTACAACCCTCCCCATCTCTGTAAACTCCTCCAGACCCTACAACACTCCCTATCTCTGTAACCTCCTCAAGCCCCAAGAACCCTCCCTATTTCTGGAACCTCCTCCAGTAACTACAACGCTACCTATCTCTGTAACCACATCCAGCCCAAGCAACCCTCCCTATCTCTGTAACCTCCTCCAGCACCTACAACCATCCCTATCTCTGTAACCTCCTCCACCCCTACGACCCACCCTATCTCTGTAATGTCTGCCGCACCTACAACCCTCCCTATCCCTGTAACCTTCTCCAGCGTCTACAACACTCCCTATCTCTGTAACCTCCTCCAGTCCCTACAATCCTCACTATCTCTGTAACCTCCACCAGCACCTACAACCCTCCCTATCTCTGTAACCTGCTCCAGTCCATACAACTCTCCCTATCTCTGTAACAACCTCCGACCCCTACAACCCTCCCAACTCTGTAACCTCCTCCAGCCCCTGCAACCCTCGCTATCTCTATAATCTCCTTCATTCCCGACAACCCTCCCTATCTCTGTAACATCCTCCATCCCCTACAACACTCCCTATCTCTGTAACCTCCTCCAGTCCCTACAACTCTCCCTATCTCAGTAAACTCCTCCAGTCCTTACAACCCTCACTATCTCTGTAACCTCCACCTGTCCCTACAACCCTCACTATCTCTGTAACAACCTCCGAACCCTACGACCATCCCAACTCTGTAACATCCTCCAGTCCTTACAACCCTCCCTATATCTGTAACAACCTCCGGCTCCTACAGCCCTCCCTATCTCTGTAAACACCTCCAGACCGTACAACTCTCGCTATCTCTGTAACCTCCTCCATCCCCTACAACCCTCCCTATCTCTGTAACCTCCTCCAGTCCCTACAACCCTCCCTATCTCTGTAACAACTACCGACCATTACATCCCTCCCAACTCTGTAACATCCTCCAGGCCCTACAACCCTCTCTATCTCTAACAACCTCCGACCCCTACAACCCTCCCTATCTCTGTAACCTCCTCCAGACCCTACAACCATCCCTATCTCTGTTAGCACCTCCAGCCCCTACAACCCTCCCTATCTCTGTAACCTCCTCCAGTCCCTACAACGTTCCCTATCTCTGTAACCTCCTCAAGCCCCTACAATCCTCCCTATCTCTGTTACCTCCTCCAACCCCTACAACCCTCCCTATCTCTGTAACCTCCTCCACCCCTACAACACTCCCTATCTCTGTAACCTTCTCAAGCCCCTAAAACCCTCCCTATCTCTGTAACCTCCGCCACCCCTACAACCCTCCATATCTCTGTAACGTCCTTCAGCACCTACAACCCTACCTATCTCTGTAACATCCTCCAGCCCCTACAACCCTCCATATCTCTGTAACCTCCTCCGCCCCTACAACACTCCCTATATATGTAACCTCCTCCAGCCCCTACAACACTCCGTATCTCTGTAACCTCCTCCAGCCCCTACAACCCTCCCTATCTCTGTAACCTCCTCCAGTCCCTACAACCCTCCCTATCTCTGTAACCTCCTCCAGCCCCTACAACCCTCCCTATCTCTGTTACCTCCTCCAACCCCTACAACCCTCCCTATCTCTGTAAACTCCGCCATACCTACAACCCTCCCTATCTCCGTAACCTCCTCAAGCCCCTACAACCCTACCTATCTCTGTAACCTCCTCCAGCCCCTATCACCCTCCCTATCTCTGTAACCTCCTCCGCCCCTACAACACTCCCTATATCTGTAACCTCCTCCAGCCCCTACAACACTCCGTATCTCTGTAACCTCCTCCAGCCCCTGCAACCCTCCCTATCTCTGTAACCTCCTCCAGCCCCTACAACCCTCCCTATCTCTGTAACCTCCTCCAGCCCCTATAACCCTCCCTATCTCTGTAACCTCCTCCGCCCCACCAACGCTCCCTATCTCTGTAACCACCTCCAGCCCCTACAACCCTCCCTATCTCTGTAACCACCTCCAGCCCCTATAACCCTCCCTATCTCTGTAACCTCCACCGCCCCAACAACCCTCCCTATCTATGTAACCTCCTCCAGTCCCTACAACCCTACCTATCTCTGTAACCTCCTCCAGCCCCATAACCCTCCCTATCTCCTTAACCTCCTCCGCCCCTACAACACTCCCTATATCTGTAACCTCCTCCAACCCCTACAACCCTCCGTATCTCTGTAACCTCCTCCAGCCCCTACATCCCTCCCTATCTCTGTAACCTCCTCCAGCCCCTACAACCCTCCCTATCTCTGTTACCTCCTCCAGCCCCTATAACCCTCCCTATCTCTGTAACCTCCTCCGCCCCTACAACCCTCCCTATTTCTGTAACCTCCTCAAGCCCCTACAACACTCCGAGATCTCTGCCCTTCTCCAATTCCGGCCTCTTGACCATCCCCCGATTCCCATCGCTCCACCATTGGCGGCCGTGCCTTCAGCTGCCTGCGGCCCTGAGCTCAGGAATTCACTCCCTAAACCTCTCCGCCCCTTTCTCTCTTTCTCTCATCTTTTATGAAAATGTACGTCTTTGACTGGTTATGCTCAGTCCTAATATCTCCTTTTGCAGCTCGATGTCAAAATCTGTCTCTTTTAGGCTCCTGTGAAACGCTTTGTGGTTGTTTTACTATGTTAGAAATGCTATACAAATGCAGTCATTGTTTCTTAATATAACTGGACTCGGATTGTAACAGATTCTGGCTAAATATTCATTCACCTGGGACTGTCAACCATGTATGGAAACCAATTCTTTAACCAACTGTTAGAATTCTCTCGGGTCGAATATTTAATCACATCTCAATGTGATTACCAGAGTTTGAATTTTGCCAACATCAGTTATTGGCCAGAACAATGGGAGGAGAAACTGTCAGGAGGTTTTCCCCCCCCTTCCCCCGCCCTCGAACCCCACCAAGTGCCAGTCTGCAATTTGTTCCCATGTTTTGCTTTCAGAGAGGCACTGACCCATTGTTCTGCTATTAACACCTACTGATGTCTGACCTCATGCCATTATTAACACCTGCTTTCGTCTTTAACACAATCATTAGCACTCCATTTCTCTTGTGTCCAACACATCTTTGTCAAATCTCACCTGATCTCTCACCTATCTCTGTCCTTCTATTTTGTTCCACCCAGCCCCCACTCTCTTAAACAGTATTAAAAAAACCCAAAACAAAAACACAATTACCTGGAAAAACTTTCTCCAGGTATTCCTGTTTTTGTTTTGGATTTCCAGCATCCACAGTTCTTTCCTTTGACCATCACATTTCTACATCTCTTCAGCTCTGGAGAAGAGCCATACGGACTTAAAATGTTAACTCTGTCTTTTCTCTGCGCAGGGCACTGACAAACCTCCTGAGTTTTTCTAGCACGTTCTGTTTCTGCCAGGAGACACGTTGGATGTGCCCCCAAATCTGGTGCGAATACTGGGGGTTGGCCAGAATATCGGGAGCGCCCACCCCCCCCCAGTAACATTTAATGATTTGAGGTTGTCTCGGTCGGTCTGTTCCCTTTCTAGTGTTCACTTCTTAAACAGTTAAATCCTCAAGACGGCGGTGATGTCAACTCTGGAGGGTGGATGAGAAGCAACTCAGTTCAACGTACATCCTGGGTACCGTGTAATATAACTCACACGGAAAAGGTAGACAATATACCAGGGAACAGCTCCCTTAAACTCAGAAGTCACAGGACAGTCGGGAGTCCAACATCTACAGACACCTTGTCGGATCAGCTCCAGCCTACAATAAACCAGGCTGTCTGAATCGATAACTGTAATCGTCACTATACGATTGATGCCTGAGTAATAACCTTGCATTTGGACTATACACTCGAGCCTGAATCACGGGGAGTTATTTAACTGCGTGCGCAGGTTTCCCCCAACACCTTCAGAGTGCAAATAAGACTACACAGTGGGAGTTGCCCCCGCAGGTTAGCAAGGCAAGGCAAAAATCAAACCAAAAACTAGGGATTATTTCTGGAGGGATAGAATTGAAAAGTAGGGAAGTGACGGTAAGCCTGCATCAAAACTTGGTTGGACAGCACTGAGATTACCACGAGCAGTTCTGGTCACCATATTACAGAAAGGACATCGAGATACTGGAGAGGGAAGATTTACAATGATGATCCCAGAAATGTGAGGGTAAACTCACATGAGTTTATATGAGGACAGGATGGACGGGCTGGGTCTTTGTTCTCTAGAAAAGAGAAGGCTGAGGGGGGTGACCTCATCGAGGTATTTAAAATTCAGAAAGGTTTCGATGGAGTGGATACAGAGGGAGTGTTTCCTCTGGTGGGAGGGGAGACCAGAACTAGGGGTCATCCATATAAGATCGTCACTAATAAATCCAATGGGGAATTCCGGAGAAACGTCTTTACCCAGAGAGTGGGGGGAATGTGGAACTCGCTCCCTCAGGGAGTGGTCGAAGTGAATAGTGTCGATGTAGTTAAGGGTGAAGCAGGATAAACACATGAGGGAGAAAGGAATAGAAGGATATGGCGATGGGGTGAGATGACGAGGGGGGGCGGGATGAGGCTCGTGTGGAGCAGAAACACCAGCACGGAGCAGATGGGCTGAATGGCCTGTTTCTGTGCCGCATATATGAAATCCTGTGTCATCAAATCCTGTCTATGTCACTGTACAAAGTGCCTTCTCCTATCCAGGAGTAACAGAGCGAGTTTTAATTCTGTTCCCCTTGGGATCAAACCCCAGGTTTTCCACAAAATGAAACCAGTGACCAGGCTGACATCAATAAATTCCTTTAAATGTACAATACAGGCTCTGTCCATGGTGTCAAGATAAGGCAATGGCAGAGAGTGTGGGGATGAGGTGGAATTGAAGAGAGAGGGAGCCTCCTCACTAACACTGTGCCTTTGTGTAAGATACCCTTGGTTGTGTACACATGCATATGTAGGATTAAGATTGACCTAAACTCATGGTAAACAAAGGACTTGCATTTCTCTAGCGCCTTTCCCCCACCTCAGGACATCCCGAAGCATTTCACAGCCAATGAAGGATTTCTTTTGCAGTGAGCTCACTGTTATAAGAAACACAGAAGCACACAGCAAGATCCCACAAACAGCAATGTGATTATGGCCCCAGACCATCTGCTTTTTTACTGATGTTGTTGGAGGTGTAAATATTGGCCCCCAGGAAACCAGGAGAGCTCCCCCCTGCTCTTCTTCCAAATAGAGGCCATGGGATGTTTTACACTCACCTGAGAGGGCAGACGGGGGTTTAATGTCTCATCTGAAAGATGACTAATCTGACAAGACAGCGTTTCCTTGGTACAGGCCCTCCGACAGTGCAGCACTCCCTCAGTACTGACCCTCCGACAGTGCAGCACTCGCTCAGTACTGACCCTCCGACAGTGCGGCACTCCCTCAGTACTGACCCTCCTACAGTGCGGCACTCCCTCAGTACTGACTCTCCGACAGTGCAGCACTCCCTCAGTACTGACGGGGTGCTGCAGTACGGAGGGTCAGTACTGAGGGGGTGCTGCACTGTCGGAGGGTCAGTACTGGGGGGGTGCTGCACTGTCGGAGGGTCAGTACTGAGTGGGTGCCGCACTGTCGGAGGGTCAGTACTGAGGGAGTGCCGCACTGTCGGAGGGTCAGTACTGAGGGAGTGCCGCACTGTCGGAGGGTCAGTACTGAGGGTGTGCCGCACTGTCGGAGGGTCAGTACTGAGGGAGTGCTGCACTGTCGGAGGGTCAGTACTGAGGGGGTGCTGCACTGCCTGAGGTGCCGTCTTTCAGATGAGACATTAAAGCTGGGCCCCGTCTGCCGTCTCAGGTGGGTGTAAAAGATCCCATGGGCATTATGTTTAAGAAGAGTGGGTGGGGGGGGGGTTCTCCCCATGTCCTGGAACCAAAACCACTAAAAAGAAACTGATGACCTGGGTTATCCTCAGATTGATGAAGGATCTTGCTGTGTGCAAATTGGCTACCGGCTTCCCTGCATTACAACAGTGAGCAGAGTTCAGAAATTAAAGCACTTCATTGTTTGGGGCCATAAAGCGGGATGGGACGCCCTGAGGCGGTGAGCGGCGCTAGATAAATGCATGTCCCCCTTTCACTTATTCTTGCTGCTTAACAGTGGCGAATGCGCCTTTAAGAAGTGGGCGGGGCGCGGCTGACGTCAACCCCTGCCTTGAATGGTCATTGATGTGTGTCGGCAGGGACGTCCTCTCGTTGGCTGGGGACACAGTTTGAATCATCTTCTTGATGTAAATTTCTGGGAATGACTGAGGGCAGTTTGATAAAATCTCTCACACATTTTGCAGCCACAAGTCTGGACGTGAATCGAGGAGGCGAAAGCATCTCTGGTGAGTAGAGATTTAAATATATATAATATATATATGTAGACATATATTAGTGAACAAAACAACAGGAAACAAGTTTAGAAAAGTTTTTCAGAAGTTGGCCTTAAACTTTTTCCTGCAAGAGAAGTGTTGGTTTGCAATTGGCTATCAAATGGTAAGTAACCTGGTTACTTACATCTGTAAGTCTCTTTTTTTTTAAACCATGTTGCAGGAGAAAATATCTTTTTTCAGAGTTAGTTGGTGAGCTTTTTAAAGTTGTGCCTGTTGATGCAAGGTGCCACAATCACTTTTTCTTCCGAACTGAACTTTGACCGGCACACGAAACAAAAACAGAAAATAGCTGGGAAAACCCATCAAGTCTGAGCACATCTCTGGCGAGAGAGAGAGAGAGAGATCAAGAGTTAACGTTTCGAGCCAGCGGGTCAGTTTAATGTGCTGTGTCCCAACGCTGAATACAAACTCTCTGTCTCTGCCGCCACGGGTTGATTTTAGGGACCATCGAACAATCGGCACTGTCTCCAGGAGAGGAGGTTGGGGGACATAAGCAGAATTGATGGCCGCGTTAGAGGAATGATATACTTTCTCAGTGGGGGAGTGGGTTTCGTTAAGGCACAGTTCATGGTTCAGCACCTCCCCACTTTTTTTTTTAGAAAAGGTGATGTTTTTGAGATGGTCCCTTAGGTGAACACGTGGATTTGGTTTCCAGTTTTGAAGTTTATAACTGTGCTGCTTGTAGTTTGTAAGAGTGATTGATTGATTCATTCGGGATCACTCAGGGTGGATGGGTTGCTGCCAGCTCTGGTGGGTGGGGGTCGGGGGATGGGGGCGCGGGTCTGAAGAGTTCGAAATGAAAGTTAGATATTGGTGTGTGTTTGGGGAATCCCAATTTTTGAGTCCAGGAGAGTGTGTGTGTGAGAGAGAGAGAGAGCGTGTGTGTGTGTGAGAGAGTATGTGTGTGAGAGAGAGAGAGAGCGTGTGTGTGTGTGAGAGAGAGAATGTGTGTGAGAGAGAGAGAGAGCGTGTGTGTGAGAGAGATGTGTGTGAGAGAGTGTGTGAGAGAGTGTGTGTGAGAGAGAGAGAGCGTGTGTGTGTGAGAGAGAGAGTGTGTGTGAGAGAGAGATGTGTGTGAGAGAGAGAGTGTGTATGTGTGTGAGAGAGTATGTGTGTGTGTGAGAGAGAGATGTGTGTGTGTGAGAGAGAGAGCGTGTATGTGTGTGAGAGAGATGTGTGTGAGAGAGGAAGCGTGTGTGTGTGAGAGTATGTGTGTGAGAGAGAGCGTGTGTGTGTGAGAGAGAGATGTGTGTGAGAGAGGGAGCGTGTGTGTGTGAGAGTGTATGTGTGTGAGAGAGAGCGTGTGTGTGTGAGAGAGAGAGTGTGTGTGAGGGAGAGAGAGTGTGTACGTGTGAGAGAGAGTATGTGTGTGTGAGAGAGAGCGTGTGTACGTGTGAGAGAGTGTGTATGTGTGTGAGAGAGAGTGTGTGTGTGAGAGAGAGTATGTGTGTGTGAGAGAGAGAGTGTGTTTATTAAATTTCTTCTATTTGATGCTGTAGTTTTTGGAGTTATTTTCTCCCAGGGAGGAACAGGAGAGATTTGGTTTTCTGTTACTCGGCCCCTCAGGAAGTGTTAGCTCCGCACTGCAATTGGAAAAACAAAAATGCCCCCGTGTGACCTGAAGACTGAGGGTAGTTGCGGTTTCTGTGGGGCCTGTAATGGACACTGGGGGAGGATGTTTGATATGGACACCTTCCTGGACAGTGGCACCAGAGTTACTCAGGGAAAGTAGCGCTTTTCCCCACCTCAGGACGTCCCAAAGCCTTTCACAGCCAACGAAGGACCTTTTTATTGTGTGTGAGCTCACTGTTGTAATGTAGGAAACGCAGACAATTTACACACAGCAAGATCCCACAAACAGCAATGTGATAATGACTCAGATCATCTGGTTTTTTTTCTTAGTGATGTTGTTTAAGGGATAAATATTGGCCCCAGGACCACGGGGAGAACTCCCCCCACCCCCACCCCCACCCCACCCCCTGCTCTTCTTCCAAATAGTGGCCGTGGGATCTCCCCGCGACGCCTCCCTTGGCCGAATGTCAGTCTGGATTGTGAGCTCCTGGTCTTTGTACTGGGAGGCTGGTGCCCACAACCCTGTGAGCCAGAAGTAAGTGTGCGACGGACTGAGACACTGACTCACTTTGCTGGGCCGACAGGGCTTCCATGGAGCTTGTGTCTCTGAATCGACCGCAGTTAGAAACAAAACAACATGTTTACAAAAATCAGCTGTTTCACCTGAGGACAGTTTTAACAATCTGAAGGATGGCAAACTTCAGTGCAATTTGGATGTGAGATTGACTCTCACTTTTACTGTTTTACGCTCGGACATTGAATGCAAAGTGTTCTGTCCGAGAGAGGGATGTCCTTCTCCTGCTGTGTGACTATGAACAACATCTGGAGTAAGGACTGGCTCCTTGTCCCTGTCTCCACGTCCTCCCATTTACCTTTATAACGTTTTCCGTTTTAATGTTGTGGGGCTAATATTCACCCCCCACCGCCCCCACCCCAATGAATATCGCTGTCAAATAAAAATCGGATCTGGGTCACTATCGCATTGTCCTTTGTGGGATCTTGCTGTGCGCAAATTGACTTTTGCTTTTCCCCCCATTACGATGGTGACCCCCACTTCATAAATGGAAGGGAGTCATTTGTCTGTGAGGCTCTTTGGGATATCTTGCAGCGGTTAAAGGCGTTACAGAAATGTGAGTTCTTCACCGGATATACAGCAGGCCATTCGGCCCATCTGCTCCGTGCCGGTGTTTCTGCTCCACACGAACCTCCTCCCACCCACCCCCCTCTCTCCATCTCACCCCATCACCCTATCCTTCCATTCCTTTCTCCCTCATGTGTTTATCCAGCTTCCCCCTAAAACACATCGATACTATTCACCTCCACCACTCCCTGTGGGAGCGAGTTCCACATTCTCCCCACTCTCTGGGTAAAGAGGTTTCTCCTGAATTCCCCATTGGGTTTATTAGTGATGATCTTATATCGATGGTCCCTAGTTCTGGTCTCCCCCACACACAAGAGGAAACAGTCTGTCTGTATCTAGGTGCGTGTTCCAGAAGGGTCTTGTCAGCAATGCCTACCACAGTCAAATAGCTCGCCAGCCAGCACTATTGTGGGGGGGGGCAGGTAAAAGAGTTGCTGGTGGTGGGGGTGGGATGTTGTTGACACAAAGGGGTCATTCCAGCAGCCAGACCATGATCTCTATATTCCATCACCCTTCTCCCCACCCCCCACCCTCACCCAACCCCAACATCCCCGACTGTAACACACTCTGAACAGGTTAATCTCTAAACACCCCCACCTTCCCCCCGCAGATACACCAGGAGACGATGAAGGAGGAGATCGGAGCCGGAGTGTCCTTCCTGGTCAGCTTGGTCAGGAATCGCAGCAGGCTACATCAGGAAAAGATCGAGGAGTTTGGGGAGAAGCTCACTGCGATACTGTACCGAAAATACCAGAATCACTGGTACCCAGCCAATCCCAGCAAAGGACAAGCATACAGGTAAGCAAACAGCAGAGCCGCCCAGTACAATGGCTAGAATATTACAGCACAGAAACGGGCCATTCAGCCCATCTGCTCCGTGCCAGTGTTTCTGCTCCACACGAGCCTCCTCCCACCCCCTGTTCATCTCACCCCATCACCATATCCTTCTATTCCTTGCCCCCCGCCCCCCCATGTTTTTATCGAGCTTCCCCCTGAAAGAGCATAAAATATTGGACAGCACACCAGGGAGGACCCTCCTCACTATTTCTTGCATTGCGCTGAGGGACATTGTCCATCCACTTGCGAGAGCAGATGGAACAAGTCCTGGGTTTGAGTCTCCACCCCAGAGACTTCAGCCCCATAATCCAGGCCGACACTCCACAGTGCCAGTGCCGAGGGGGCGCCGCGCTGTCAGAGGGTCGGTGCCAAAGGAGATGCTGGCCTTCAGGTGAAACTTTAAACCAAAGTTCCCGTCTGCCTCCTTGGTGGGTTTAAACGATCCCACGGCCACTATTTGGAAGAGGAGCAGGGGGAAGGTCCTGGGGCCAATATTTACCCCTCAACCAACATCACTAAAAAAACAGATGATCTGGGTCATTATCACCTTAATGTTTGTGGGAGCTTGCTGTGCACAAATTGGCCGCCACGTCTCCGACATTACACAGTGAACATACTTTTGAATAAGTATTTCATTGGCTGTGAAAGGTTTTGGGACATCCTGGGGTGGTGAAGGCACCAGAGAAATGCAAGTCTTTGTTTTGAAAAAAAACAAAAAACTGCAGATGCTGGAAATCCAAAACAAAAACAAAAATACCTGGAAAAACTCAGCAGGTCTGGCAGCATCTGCGGAGAGGAAAACAGTTAACGTTACGAGTCCGTATGATTCTGCAACAGAACTAAGGAAAAATAGAAAAGAGGTGAAATATAAGGAGGTTTAAGAGGGGGTGGGACAGGTACAGCTGGATAGAGGGCCAGTGATAAGGTGGAGATAGCCAAAAGATGTCATAGACTAAAGGGCAAAGAGGTGGTGACGGTGGTGATATTATCTAAGGGATGTGCTAATGGGGACATTAAGGGTAGAAAGCAGGACGAGCAAGGTACCAGGTAGCCCTAGTGGGGGTGGGGTGGGGGGGGAAGGGATCGAAATAGGCTAGAAGGTAAGAGATAAAACAATTGATGGAAATACATTTAAAAATAATGGAAATAGGTGGGAAAAGAAAAATCTATATAAATTATTGGAGAAAAGGGGGATCGGAAAGGCGGTGGGGATGGGGGAGAGAGTTCATTGATTGTCTTTGTTTTGAAAGTTGCTCGAAGTTGTCCCTGCAATACCGCCCTTTCCCCACCTGGGGGCGCCGCTGCTCAGTTTTAAATTTGGATGAGCAGCTGAACCGCTTAAAGCCCCTTTAAAGCTGAGACAATGAAATTTTAGGGGCATCTTAAAGGAAGGGAGATGGAGGTGGAGAGGTCTCGGGAGGGAATTCCAGAGTTTAGGGCCCCAGGCAGCTGAAGACACGGCCACCAATGGTGGAGCGATGGAAATCAGGGGATGCTCAAGGGGCTGCAATTGGAGGAAGGCAGAGATTTTGGAGGGTTGTCGGTCTGGAGGAGGTTCCAGAGATAGGGAGGGTTATAGAAACTTGGAGGAAGTTACAGAGATAGATAAGGTTCTAGGGGCTGGAGGAGGTTACAGAGATGGGGAGGGTTGTCGGGGCTGGAGGAGGTTACAGAGATTGGGAGGGTTTTAGGGGCTGGAGGTGGTTACAGAGGTAGGGAGGGTTGTAGAGGCTGGAGGAGGTTACAGAGATAGGGAGGGTTATAGAAGCTGGCGGAGGTTACAGAGATAAGGAGGGTTTTAGGGGCTGGAGGATGTTACAGAGATAGGGAGGGTTGTAGGGGCTGGAGGAGGTTACAGAGATAGGGAGGGTTGTAGGGGCTGGAGGAGGTTACAGAGATAGGGAGGGTTGTAGGGACTGGAGGAGGTTACAGAGATGGGGAGGGTTGTAGGGACTGGAGGAGGTTACAGAGATAGGGAGGGTTGTAGGGACTGGAGGAGGTTACAGAGATGGGGAGGGTTGTAGGGACTGGAGGAGGTTACAGAGATAGGGAGTGTTGTGGGACAGTTTTGAAAACAAGGATGAAAGTTTTAAAATGGAGGCGTTGTTGTACTGGGAGCTAATGTATGTCAGTGAGTGACGGGGTGAAGGCTGAACAGGACTTGGTACAACTTGGGAAAAGGGCCAGTAGGGTTCTGGATGGTCTAATGTCTGTCCTCTTGGATCCTTCAGTATATTTTTTCTCTCCCTGGTAGATGCATTCGGATAAACAGGAAACATAAAGCAGACCCATCCTTGTTGCTCGCTTGTCAAGACTGTGATCTGGAATATAACCAGTTGAGACTGCCCAAAGAGATTACGTTGTGGATTGATCCCCAGGAGGTGTGCTGCAGGTAAGTCTTCACCTGGACGGTTTAGCAACACAGTCACCGCAGAGACAAACACAAGGAGCTCATCTGGAGAATTGTGTCCGATTCCGACTGCCTCACACTTTAGGAGGGAAGGCGAGGCCTTGGGGAGGGTGAGGGGGAGATTGACTCGAATGGCGCCAGGGAAGAGGGACTTCAGTTCATGTGGAGAGACTGGGGAAGCTGGGATTGTTCTCCTTAGAGCAGAGAAGGTTAAGGGGGAGATTGAATCGAGGCATTCAAAATCATGAGGGGGTTTGGATAGAGTCAATAAGGAGAAAGTGTTTCCAGTGGCAGGAGGGTCGGTAACCAGAGGGACACAGATTGAAGGGAATCGGAACCAGAGGGGGAGATGAGAATTTTTTTTACACAGCGAGTTGTTGTGATCTGGAAGGCGCTGCCTGAAAGGGGGGTGGATGCAGATTCAACAGGAACTTCCAAAGGGGGAATTGTGTCTGTCTGTCTCTCTCTCTCACTGCTGTGCTCTCTGTCTCTCCTTCACTGTACGGTAAACCTTCCCTCGGCTGTGTTCTGCCAGTTTGTGTGGGTGTTTGTTGTTTATACCAGGTTGTTAGTGGCTGTGTCTCGCGTGTTGCTGCCTGACCCGATTCCCACTAAATCTTCATTTGAAATTCCTGCAGGTGTAGTGATGGGAGTCTGCCTTTCACTGTCGCTCAGTTTGGACAAGACTCCAGGAGGGCGGCATCGTTAGACTCTGAGCAAGGCAGCGCGTCCTCGGAGTGCAGCACACCTGACTGCCACTCGGAGACTTCGTCAGATGAAGGGGAACATGCCAAAGGTCAAACAGTGAAGGAAACTGCAGCAAAAACAGCTGAAGCTACTGGCAAGGTAAAGAGAACATTGAGCACCCAGTGCTGGGAGGGGTCGGAGTGAATGGTTCCAATACTCTCCGGGCCGATCTCCCACCTTCTACCCCTGGAAACTCATCAAAAACTCAACTGACCCCAGACCCTAACTCACATTGAGTCCCGTTCACCCATCACTATCCTGTCGCTCACTGACCTACACTGGCTCCTGGTCCAGCAACACCTCCGTTTTTAAAAAAAAATCTCATCCTTATTTCAAATCCTTCCTCACCCCTCCCTATTTCTATAAACCCCTGGAACCCTCCCTATCTCCGTAACCTCCTCCAGCCCCTACAACCCTATCTCTGTAACCTCCACCAGCCCCTACAACCCTATCTCTGTAACCTCCTCCAGCCCCTACAACCCTCCCTATCACCATAACCTCCTCCAGCCCCAACCCTCCCTATCTCCATAATCTCCTCCAGCCCCTACAACCCTATCTCTGTAACCTCCTCCAGCCACTACAACCCTCCCTATCACCATAACCTCCTCCAGCCCCAACCCGCCCTATCTCCGTAATCTCCTCCAGCCCCTACAACCCTATCTCTTTTACCTTTTCCAGCCCCTACAACCCTCCCTATCTCTGTAACCTCCTCCAGCCCCTACAGCCCTATCTCTGTAACCTCCTCCAGCCCCTACAACCCTCCCTATCTCCGTAATCTCCTCCAGCCCCTACAACCCTCCCTATCTCTGTAACCTCTTCCAGCCCCTACAACCCTCTGAGATCTCTGCGCTCCTCCAATTCTGGCCTCTTGACCATCCCCCGCTTCCCATCGCTCTGCCATTGGCGGCCATGTCTTCAGCTGCCTGGGGGCCCTAAACTCTGGAATTCCCTCCCTAAACTCACTCACTCCCTCCCGAACACAGTCTGTCTCTCTTTCTATCTGTGGGAACTGGCTGTGCAATTGTTGGCTGCCCACATTTCCTCTATTTACAACAGTGACCACACTTCAAATAAATTACTTCATTGGCTGTGAAACACTTTGGGACGTCCTGAGGTGGGGAAAGGCGCTAGAGAAATGCAAGTCCTTGCACATGGCCTGTGGAGACGGGGCTGGGGATTAAATGGAGCTTGTGTGTGTGATTTGTCATGTTTAATTGATTCAATAATTTTATCCCTTAGGTTTCTGGAAGTTTCTCCCAGTGCACTGCTGCGTGGCCTCTGTACCCTCACAAGCCGGTGCAGTATGCCACATTCTACCAACCCGTCCCCCTCATCAGCTACTACTTGATACCCGGACTGGACAAGGCCCTGCAACCTCCCCCAGGCTTCCTCCTGCCTCAGGTGCAGGCCCACTGCTCGAAGATTGGCAAAAGGCACAAGTGATGAAGGTCCTGGCTAGCAGAGGGATCGGATACCTCGCTCACACTGAGCTGTGCCAACCCTGTGCTTAACTGCTCCATTCTAACACCCTTGGGCATGTTTGCAAGTGGCTGAGCTGTGTGTGTGTGTGAGCGCGGTGTGTGTGTGAGCGCGGAGTGTGTGTGTCTGTGAGCACGGTGTGTGTGTGTGTGAGCGCGGTGTGTGTGTGTGTGACTGTGAGCGAGGTGTGTGTGTGAGCGCGGTGTGTGTGTGTGTGTGTGTGAGCGCGGTGTGTGTGTGTGTGTGAGCGCAGTGTGTGTGTGAGCGAGGTGTGTGAGTGTGAATGAGTCAGAGAGAAATGTTGCTGTATATAACATTCACTACTCACGTGTGTGTGTAAGGCCCACACTGCCTATGTGTGTTTGTGGGTTTACACTGCTGCTCCTGTGGGTCTGTGTATACTTTATATATAATTGAAGCCGTCTCTGTATTATAAATCTGTACTAAAAACTCAGGTATCTTTGAAAATATGAGGTGTGTCCACATTGCCTGACAGGTGATTGTTATTTATCATGTTTACAGGGGGAGTGTGTGAAATACCCCAGAGTCTCTGTTAATATGTATTTGTTAAATTATCATCTATCTGGCTTGTGGAATATTTAATGTTTTTGCACTTTTATTTTATTTGCTGCTGCTGATCACTCTCCATTCACTCCTGTTGAAATCTCAGAGCCTCTCTTGGGTAAGAAACTTAGCTGTGATGCTTATCATAGCCAAATAGCCCATCAACATCCACTGAGTGAGGCTCCAGAAGGTGCCTGGCGAATGGATTGCTGAAGACATTAGGACAAACTCTAGCACTCAAAAGAGTGTGTTTTCTGTGCAATATACATTGAGCAATTTAAATTTTTTAAATCCAAAAATTGTTTAAAAGGGATTTGGGGAATTGTTTCCTGAGGATGAGGTGTTGAGGAACAACTCTGGATCCCTGGGATTTTTTAGCTCTTCTTCCTTAATGTGGGAATAGTGTTCCTGTATCTTTCTCCCAGGTTAGGGGAAGGGTCCCTATCTCTGAATGGCCTCCTGAATGAGCTTGCTGTGTTGATTCATACCAAAGGCCGCAGTGTGTTAACACAGTGAACCCCTGGTCTGCTGTCCTGCTGCCATTGCCCATTCCCACACTCAAACAGTGACTTGTGTTTCCACCCCAGTAACCCAGGGACACAAGCTCCCCAGTGGGGCGAGTGGAAGCCCCTTGCCCAGACCCTCACCCAGTTCATGTCTCTCCAAGTCTTTACAGATATTGGAGAAAAATCACAGCGGACCAACACAGTGTTACTGCTCCCCAACTGGTGAATGGGAGAAACTTTAATAAAACTCAGTATTTATTGACCGTCAGTTAAGCGCGAGTTAAATGGCTTATTCTGAATGTCTCATTAAATTTCTTTTTTCTTTTGTGTAAAATAAATTAAACCACTTTGTTCAAACAACATTCCCAGGGTGGTGTGAGTTTCTGTAAAGATTGGAATACTGATTTCCTCCTTTTGGACAACTTCATGTGTTCATCAGCTGAGGCACTTTGGGACTTTCATGGAACAATACTGGTCACTCGTTAGGGTGGGGGAGGGAGTGGGATTTTTTAATTCATTCATGTGGGCGTCATTGGCCGGGCCAGCATTTATTGCCCATCCCTAATTGCCCCTTTAGAAGGTGGTGATGAGCTGCCTCCTTGAACTGCTGCAGTCCATGTGGTGTAGGTACACCCACAGTGCTGTCAGGGAGGGAGCTCCAGGATTTTGACCCAGCGACAGTGAAGGAACGGCCGATGGATTTGCAAGTCAGGACGGTGAGTGGCTTAGAGGGGAACTTCCAGGTGGTGGTCTTCCCAACTATCTGCTGCCCTTGTCCTTCTAGATGGTAGTGGTGGTGGGTTTGGAAGGTGCTGTCTAAGGAGCCTTGGTGAGTTTCTCCAGTACATCTTGTAGATGGTACACACGCTGCTGCTACAGTGCGTCGGTGGTGGAGAAAGTGAACATTTGTGGATGGGGTGCCAATCAAGCAGGCATGCTTTGTCCTGGATGGTGTTGAGCTTCTTGAGTGTTGTGGGAGCTGCACTCATCCAGGGCAGGTGGGGAATATTCCATCAGAGACTCCTGACTTGTGCCTTGAAGATGGTGGACAGGCTTTGAGGAGTCAGGAGGTGAGTTACTCACCGCAGGATTCCCAGCCCCTGGCCTGCTCTTGTAGCCACAGTGTTTATATGCTATTCCAGTTCAGTTTCTGGGTGGAGAGAAGGCACCAATTTCTCCCCAATTCCAGGGTTGGAGGACTTGTGGAAGAATTGACCCGAGCCACCAAAGCAGAACAGCAAACTGGAGAAACAGCAGACTTAACATGGAGTTCAACAACTTCCAGTCATGAAAGTGCTTTTATTGTTTTAGCTCATTTTTATTCATTGATTTATCCCCTTTTTTACCCCACTTGCTATCCTTCTTGCTTCCAATGTCCCCTCTCCCCACCCCAAAGGACCATCTGTCACTTCTTCCATGTTGTTCTTTCACCGACTGCAAACCCTCGTTCTGCTATTAACACATTCTCCTGTTCGAGGGTCAGTACTGAGTGGGCTCCACGCTGTCGGAGGGTCAGTACTGAGGGGGCTCCGCGCTGTCGGAGGGTCAGTACTGAGGGGGCTCCGCGCTGTCGCAGGGTCAGTACTGAGGGGCTCCGCGCTGTCGGAGGGTCAGTACTGAGGGGGCTCCGCGCTGTCGGAGGGTCAGTACTGAGGGGGCTCCGCACTGTCGGAGGGTCAGTACTGAGGGGGCTCCGCGCTGTCGCAGGGTCAGTACTGAGGGGCTCCGCGCTGTCGGAGGGTCAGTACTGAGGGGGCGCTGCGCTGTCGGAGGGTGGGTGCTGAGGGGGCATTTCAAAATGCATGTTTTGTGATCGCCAGTCATATTCCACTTTTCCAAAAAGGTCATGAGGTGTTTCAATGGAATCAATATTACAGACATTTCAATATGGTCATTACAGAGAGTCTCCACTCCCTCTCTTCCCCCACTACTACTCTTCCCCCACTCCCTCTCTTCCCCCACTCCCTCTCTTCCCCCCATTCCCCCTCTTCCCCCACTCCCCCTCTTCCCCCACACCCTCTCTTCCCTCACTCCCTCTCTTCCCCCCCCCCACTCCCTCTCTACCCCCCACTTCCTCTCTTCACCCCAACTCTCTCTCTTCACCCCCACTCCCTTTCTTCCCCCAGCTCCCACTCGTCCCCCAATTCCCTCTCTACCCCCCACTCCCCCTCTTCCCCCCCACTCCCCCTCTTCCCCCCCACTCCCGCTCTTCCCCCCAACTCCCTCTCTTCCCCCCACTCCCTCTCTTCACCCCCACTCACTTTCTTCCCCCAACTCCCTCTCTTCCCCCAACTCCCTCTCTTCCCCCAACTCCCTCTCTTCCCCCCCACTCCCTCTCTTCCCCCCCACTCCCCCTCTTCCCCCCCACTCCCTCTCTTCCCCCCCACTCCCGCTCTTCCCCCCCACTCCCTCTCTTCACCCCCACTCCCTTTCTTCCCCCAACTCCCTCTCTTCCCCCAACTCCCTCTCTTCCCCCCCACTCCCTCTCTTTCCCCACTCCCTCTCTTCCCCCCCACTCCCGATCTTCCCCCCCACTCCCTCTCTTCCCCGTCACTCCCTCTCTTCCCGCACTCCCTCTCTTCCTCCACTCCCTCTCTTCCCCCAACTCCCTCTCTTCCCCCCCACTCCCTCTCTTCACCCCCACTCCCTCTCTCCACCCCACTCCCTCTCTTCCCCCAACTCCCTCTCTTCCCCCAACTCCCTCCCTTCCCCCACTCCCTCTCTGCCCCCCCACTCCCTCTCTTCCCCCCCACTCCCTCTCTTCCCCCCCACTCCCTCTCTTCTCCCCCACTCCCTCTCTCCCCCCCCCTACTCCCTCTCTCCTCTCCACCCACACCTTCTCTTCTCCCCCGCCATCTGCCCTTGCTTCCTCTCCCCACCCCATGACCCTGGCTCCTCTCCAACCAGCCCCCTACCTCCCGGTCCCTCTCCAAACCCGCTGCCCCCCATCAACACTGAGGGGGCGCCGCGCTGTCGGAGGGTCGGTGCCAAAGGAGATGTTGGCCTTCAGGTGAAATTTTAAACCAAGGTCCCCATCTGCCTCCTTGGTGCGTGTAAAAGATCCCACAGCCACTATTTGGAAGAAGAGCAGGGGGAAGGTCTCCCCGGTGTCCTGGGGCAAATATTTACCCCTCAACCAACATCACTAAAAAAACATGATCTGGGTCATTATCACATTGATGTTTGTGGGAGCTTGCTCTCCGAAAATTGGCCACCACGTTTCCTACATTACTACAGCGAACATACTTTTGGAAAAGTATTTAATTGGCTGTGAAAAGCTTTAGCCATCCTGGGAAGGTGAAGGCGCCAGAGAAATGCAAGTCTCTGTTTTGAAAGTTGCTGAAGTTGTCTCTGCAATACAGCCCTTTGCCCACCTGGTGGCGCCGCTGCTCAGTTTTAAATTTGGATGAGCAGCGCCATCTAATGGCTGAACTCCTTTAATACAGGAACAACAACAAAAAACAACTTGCATTTATATAGCGCCATTAATACTGCAAAAAAGTTCCCCTATGCACATCAGGGTTTTGTAAATGAGTCAAAAGTTTTTCCAGAGCCACCTAAGCAGATACTAGGGACTAAAAGCTTAGACAATGAAGTTTTTAAGGGGCATCTTAAAGGAAGGGAGATAGAGGATTAGGATGAGAATTCCAGAGTTTAGGGCCCCAGGCAGCTGAAGGCACGGCCGCCAATGTTGGAGCGATGGAAATCGGGGGATGCTCAAGGGGCTGAAAGGAGCGCAGAGATTTTGGAGGGTTGTTGTGGCTGGAAGAGGTTACAGAGATAGGGAGGGTTACAGAAGCTGGAGGAAGTTACAGAGATAGAGAGGGTTATAAGGGTTGGAAGAGTTTACAGAGATAGAGAGGGTTATAGGGGGTTAGAAGAGGTTACAGAGATAGGGAGGTTTGTATGGGCTGGAGGAGGTTAAAGGGATAGGGACAGTTGTAGGGGCTGGAGGAGGTTACAAGGATAGGGAGGGTTATACGGGGTTGGAAGAGGTTACAGAGTTTCTCCAGTGCATCTTGTAGATGGTACATACTGCTGCAAATGTGTGTCGGTAGTGGAGAGAGTGAATATTTGTAAAAGGGGTGCCATCAAGCGGGCTGCTTTGTCCTGGATGGTGTTGAGCTTCTTGAGTGTTGTGGGAGCTACACTCATCCAGGGCAAGTGGAGAGTTTCCATCAGAGACTCCTGACTTGTGCCTTGTAGATGGTGGACAGACTTTGGGGAGTCAGGAGGTGAGTTACTCACCGCAGGATTCCCAGCCCTTGGCCTGCTCTTGTAGCCACAGTGTTTATATGGCTAGTCCAGTTCAGTTTCTGGGTGGAGAGAAGGCACCAATCTCCCCGATTCTTGGCGTGGAGGTCCTGTGGAAGAATTGACCAGAGCCACCAAAGGAGAGCAGCTGGTGACACAGGATGTTCATCCAGGGAGAGTCCCGAACCTCATAATCCCACCCCCCGCACCCACCAAGCCAAAGCCACCAACTGCAGCTGCATTGGGAAACTCTCCAAGATCATGTTCTACACTGATGACAGTAAAGATCATGGAAGGCAGGGAACTTTTGTATAAACTTAATAGTGTCCAAAATATAATTGTAAGTACCAATACATTATTGAACTTATTCAGTGTAATAAATAAATGTCCCTAAAATACCAAATTGGTCAATTCCTTTTCCTGATCTCCTGTTGATTTGGACATTCTGAAATTATCATCTCAGACTCACTGATGACAAGTTGCTGACAAGGACTCACGGTCAGTGGGAAGTGATTCTGATTTCAATCCTGAACTATGATTTCCACAAGGAAGCACTGAATGGTCTCCTTATTTAAGAAAGGATGTAAATGCGTTGGAAGCAGTTCAGAGAAGGTTTACCAGACCAATACCTGGAATGGGTGGGTTGGACAGACTCGAAGAGTAAGATCCTGAGGGGTCTTGACAGGGTGGATGTGGAGAGGATGTTTCCTCTTGTGGGAGAATCTAGAACTTGGGGCTCATGGTTTAAAAATAAGAGATTGCCCATTTAAGACAGAAATGAGATATTTCTCTCTGAGGGTCGTCTGGAGGATCAGAATCCCCTCCAACTGGGAAACATACGAAATTAAAAATCCAGACCCACAGACCTGTTTTGACTTCATTTTGAAGATATAAAATACAAAATTTTTATTTGGAACAATATACTTTCATAAAATATTTGAAAAAACATTACAAGGCATTTCGAAATGGCCATCACAAAAAATGCAATCATATTCCACTTTTCCACACAGGACATGAGGTGTTTCAATGGAGTCAATATTACAGACATTTCAATATGGTCATTACCGAGAGTCAGACAGTGCAAAGCTATTCATTTTATCGACATACATCATGTTAACACTCTGAGGTGCTTCAATACAATGATGATATATTTAGTGTTCACTGTACACTTTCCGTCTGAGTCGTACAGCCCGAGGGGTCTATACAATTCCCAGCCCCTCGGTGCACTGTAGCTGAAAGTTCTTAGACAGCGACCTTTCCCCATTGCGCCTTTGTGGCGGCTGCCCCCAAGCTCTAATACATCCCTCAGCACGTAGTCCACGGTGCCTCATTGTGGGGGGGGGAGAGAGTGATGGTGGGAGGGCTGGCACCCGCAGGGCAGTGGTGGTGTTGGGGGGGGGAGCCTCCACAGCGCAGAGGGTTATACGTTCATATGTAACAATCATCCATTCTGGGCTGATTTTCCCCTCCCTGACACAGGCTCAGTGCTGGGGAAACTCAGTCGGTGCTGGACAGTCCCGTTCCCCAGAAGGTTTTGTTCTCCAGCCGATCCATCCTGATGCTCAGGTGCTGTTGTCACAAGGCCCCGTGTTTCATCTGGACAGGTCACCTCTGTCAAAGGGACATCATTAGATGCTTCATTTCGATTGTTCGAGTGTCGCTTCCTAGGAGAGAAAATCCAGCAGAGTTCAGGTGACATTAAAAGAATCCAACACTTTGGACAAGTGTGTAAAGGAGCCGTTCAGGAGCACAGACCGATTAAATTACACTCAACATCCTGGGTACCAATGACAGCTGGAAAATGGGTCACAGGAGCTGAACGGTGATGGAGCACAGAGTGTAGAGGAGAGGAGGCTTATAGGGGAGGCAATGGTCAAGAGCTGGACACTCCACAGGAGCTGTGCTGACCGACAGAGGGAGGGCCAGAGGACAGAGTTAGAGAACCCTGCAATAGTCCCTCCTCCCACTGTGAGGGGTGTAGATGGGGACAGGCGGTGAGCACGGAGATGTGGATATTGAGTGAGTGAAGGGAATCCGAGATGACCTTCCCAGTGACTGAATCATCTAATGTCTGGGTTAAAGGGTGGTGGTTTGAAAAGTGTAGGAGGAGACTGAACAGCAACAAGTTGCATTTATATAGAACCTTCAACAGAACATACCCAAGGGCTTATGGAACAAATTTGACACCAAGCTACACAAGGGTTCAGGCAGTGGGGTAGGCTTTAAGGAGCAAATGGTGTTGTTGGGAGGTAAGGAAGAGAGACAGGCACAGACAGGCAGAGGCTGAGGGAGGGAATTCCAGAGTTCGGTCCCAGGAAGCTAAAGGCTCGGCCACCAATGATGCAGCGATGGAAAATCTGGGATTCTGAAGACACCAGAATTGGAGGAGTGCAGAGATCTGAGGGTTGTGGGGCTGAAGGAGGTTACACATGGGGAGGAGTGAGGCCACAGAATGTTTGATAAAAGGATGAGAATGTTAAAATCGGTCTATCTCAGTCCTAAGTAAATTCAAGGATGAACAGCAGCAGATTTACAATCAAACCCTTGTGGCACGGGGACCGCCCAAACAACAGGGGAGTGGGGGGAAGGGCGGGGGGGCGGGGGAGAGATACCAAAATGAGTGAGTGAGTGCGGAACTGTGTGAAGTGCTGTCTTTCAGCTGAGATGTTAAACTGCCTGCTCGGCTGTCTAGCAGCCTCCTGTGCAGTGAAGTGTTCGGGCTCAGCACGCCGAAATTATTCATCGAAAACCGGTTTCTGGTTGACTGGGCTGTAGCTGGGCCGGCGGGGCACAGCTGCCGTTCTCTGTAGCCGTCAGAGCCCTGAAACTGGAGAGTGAGTGCAGCTTGATAGCTCCGTTAACTCCTTCCATCACCCAGTTTGACAGCTCTGTCCTTCAGGGCTCCATCAGCTTGGTCAGTGATGGTATTACTGACCCACCCTTGGTGATGGACAGTGAAGTCCCCACTCAGTACACTCTGTGTCCTTGCCACTCTCACTGCTTCCTCCAAGTGGTGTTCAGCATGGAGGAGTACTGATTCATCAGCTGAGGGAGGGCAGTAGGTGATAATCAGCAGGAGGTTTCCAGGTCCATGTTTGACCTGAAGCTGTGAGACTTCATGGGGTTCAGAGTCAATGTTGAGGATTCCCAGGACTACTCCCTCTGGGCTGTATACGACACCTCTGGTGGGTCTGTCCTGCCAGTGGGCCAGAACATACCCAGGGATGGTGATAGAGGAGACTGGGATTCAGGGTTAATTCTGTGAGTATGACTCTGCCAGATAGCTCTCCCAACTTGGACACCGGTCCCCAGATGTTAGTGATGGGACTTTGCTGTGTCGACTGGCCTGAATTTGTCTGTGTTGTTTCCTGTTTCGATGCCTGGGATGAAGCCAGTGATGATTTAGTTTTATTCTATTATTTCTTTCCAATGGTTTGATATCAATTCATTTTGAACTGCCCTCTGACCTCCTCGGCCAGCTAAACCAACCAGGTTAACGTGGGACTGGAGTCACATAGAGACCAGATTGGGTAAGGACCGCAGGTTTCCTTTCCTAAAGGGACATTCGTCAACCAGTGGGGGTTTTACAACAATCCAACAGCTTCAGGGTCACTTTTATTGCAACTAACTTTATATTTCCAGATTTTTATTTAATAAACTGAATTTAAATTCTGGAAGTGCCATGCTGGGATTTGAACTCTCATCATCTGGATTGTTAGTCCAGTCCTCTGTATTACTAGTCTAGTAACATAACCACTGAATTACCGAACCCATACAGAGATCAAATACAGAATGTCAGAAACAGAAACCTCTCACCTGTTACAGAAAGATGGATGATATCAGCTTGCTCCCTTACAAAAGCTGCAGCTACTCTCTTGTAGATGTGACATATATACTGGATCTGGTCTGTCTCCTTGAGGTCAGAGATCAGAACTGACCAGTTGCCTTGTCCCAGTTGATCTTTGAACAGGTTTGTTCTGTTTCTGAATCGTGGATCTTGTTCTGTCAAATCGTCGTTCCCAGCGATGAACTTGTGTAAAATTTCACTCTTGGCTGTAACCCAGACTGCCAGTAAATCTGAGACTGGGACATTCCCTTTGTAGGTACAGGGCAGCACAACCTGCTCCCCAAGGAACCCAGAAACTGGGACAGACGAGTCACCTGGAAAAGATTGAAAGTATTTATCCACAGATATAACCTCCCTGCTGGTACATTACATCCCAAGCTTCACATGGTTACACTGCAATGCTCGATTTACAAGAAACACTGATCAGTAACTCATTGCTTTCATTTCTGTGAGAAGGTTAAAGCTCAGGCATTAAGGGCCTTCAACTAAACCCAGCTTGTGCTGGAGATTTGTAAGCACAGAGCAGCTGGACAGCATTTTGAATCACATGTTTTTCATTCGTACACATGCTGGGAGAACACATCAGGATATTGGTCACCTCCCCTTGGGAGAAAAATCACAGACTGGGGGTGCACAATGTGAGGTGGAACTCAGGAACAGAAAACTGACCCTGAAATGTAAGATTGGAATCCCCAGTCCAGATGACTCTACTCCCCATGTTCTTGGACATTCCCAGTTCTATTTGATCCCAGGAATGTCGCAGACTCCTGATCCCAGTGCTGAAGACCCCATCCCAGTCCCACGGGATCCCAGTCACCCATCCCAGTGTCACCGAGTGTTGCTCAGTGTCCAAATTCCATTTTTCACATCACAGGGGTTAATCTGAAGACATTAACTGCCTTCCTTTCAGCTCTCATGATCATTATTTTATGAATAAACTATAGTTTTGGAGAAAGAAATCTGAATGAACATTCCAAATCATTCCAAAATGTTCATTACGCAAAGAGCAATGAAATTCAAATTTGACATAATGTTGCACTTGAGATACCTCAATCCAACCGTGATACAACACTGTCACCCCCTCCAGTCCCTGCAAACCTCCCAATCTCTGTAAACTCCTCCAGTCCCTACAACCCTCCCTAACTCTGTAACCTCCTCCAGTCCCTACAACCCTCCCGAACTCTGTAACCTCCTCGAAACCCCTACAACCCTCCCTAACTCTGTAACCTCCTCCAGTCCCTACAACCCTCCCGATCTCTGTAACCTCCTCGAAACCCCTACAACCCTCCCTAACTCTGTAAACTACTTCAGTCCCTACAACCCTCCCTATCTCTGCAACAACCTCCGACCCCTACAACCCTCCCAACTCTGTAACCTCCTCCAGTCCCTGCAACCCTCCCTATCTCTGTAACAACCTCTGACCCCTACAACCCTCCCAAATCTGTAACCTCCTCCAGTCTCTACAACCCTCCCTATCTCTGTAACCACCTCCAACCCCTGTAACCCTCCCTATCTCTGCACCAACCATAGACCCCTACTACCCTCCCAACTCTGTAACCACCTGCAGATCCAACAACCCTCCCTATCTCTGTAACCTCCTTCAGGCCCTACAACACTCCCTATCTCTGTAAACGCCTCCAATCCCTACAACACTCACTATCTCTGTAACCTCCTCCAGTCCATACAACCGTCCCTATCTCTGTAACCACCTCCAGTACCTACAACCCTCCCTATCTCTGTACCAACCTCAACTCCTACAACTCTCCCAACTCTGTAACCTCCTCCAGTCCCTACAACCCTCCATTTCACTATAACAACCTCCGACCCCTACAACCCTCCCCATCTCTGTAAACTCCTCCAGAACCTACAACACTCCCTATTTCTATAACCTCCTCCAGTACCTACAACGCTACCTATCTGTGTAACCACATCCAGCCCAGCAACCCTCCCTATCTCTGTAACCTCCTCCAGACCCTACAACCCTCCCTATCTCTGAAATGTCCTCCATTCCATGCAAATCTCCATATCTCTGTAACAACCTCTGACCCCTACAAACCTCCCAACTCTGTAACCTCCTCCAGTCTCTACAGCACTCCCTATCTCTGTAACCTCCTCCAGCCCCTGCAACCCTCCGTATCTCTGTTGCTCCTCCAGCCCCTACAACCCTACCTATCTCTGTAAACTCCTCCAGTCCCTACAGCCCTCACTATCTCTGTACACTCCTCCTGTCCCTACAACCTTCGCTATCTCTGTAACAACCTCCGACCCCAATGACCCACCCAACTCTGTAACCTCCTCCAGTCCCTACAACCCTCCCTATCTCTGTAACAACCTCCGACCACTACAACCCTCCATATCCCTGTAACCACCTCCAGTCCCTAAAACCATCCCTATCTCTGTAACCTCCTCCAGTCCCTACAAACCTCCATATCACTGTAACCTCCTCCAGTCCCTACA
Source organism: Cetorhinus maximus (assembly GCF_964194155.1). Lineage (NCBI taxonomy): Eukaryota > Metazoa > Chordata > Chondrichthyes > Lamniformes > Cetorhinidae > Cetorhinus > Cetorhinus maximus. The sequence goes on along the minus strand of NW_027597194.1, from coordinate 23,204 downwards.
TCCCACCCTATCTCTGTAACATCCTCCAGCCCCTACAACCCTCCCTATCTCAGTAACCACCTCCAGCCCCTACCACACTCCCTATCTCTGTAAAATCCTCCAGTCCCTACAACCCTCCCTATCTCTGTAACCTCCTCCAGTCCCTACAACCCTCCCTATCTCTGTAACCTCCTCCAGTCCCGACAAACCTCCCTATCTCTGTAACCTCCTCCAGTCCCAACAACCCTCCCTATCTCTGTAACCTCCTCCAGCCCCAACAACCCACCCTATCTCTGTAAAATCCTCCAGTCCCTACAACCCTCCCTATCTCTGTAACCACCTCCAGTCCCTACAACCCTCCCTATCTCAGTAACCTCCTCCAGTCCCTACAACCCTCCCTATCTCTGTAACGTCCTCCAGTCCCTACAAGCCTCCCTATCTCCGTAAACTCTGCCGCCCCTACAACCCTCCCTATCTCTGTAACCTCCTCCAGCCCCTACAACGCTCCCTATATCTGTAACCTCCTCCAGTCCCTACAACCCACCCTATCTCTGTAATTTCCTCCAGCCCCTACTACCCTCTCTATCTATGTAACCTCCTCCAGCCCCTACAACCCTCCCTATCTCTGTAACTGCCGCCGCCCCTACAACCCTACCTATCTCTGTAAACTCCTCCAGTCCCTACAGCCCTCACTATCTCTGTACCCTCCTCCAGTCCCAACAACCTTCCCTATCTCTGTAACCTACTCAAGTCCCTTCAACCCTCGCTATCTCTATAACAACCTCCCACCCCTACGACCCACCCAACTCTGTAACCTCCTCCAGCCCCTACAACTCTCCCTATCTCTGTAACCTCCTCCATTCCCTGCAAGCCTCCCTATCTTTGTTACCTCCTCCAACATCTACAACCCTCCCTATCTCTGTTAACTCCTCCATTCCCTACAACCCTCCCTATCTCTGTATCAACCTCCGACCCCTACAAACCTCCCAACTCTGTAACCTCCACCAGTCTCTACAACCCTCCCTATCTCTGTTGCCTCTTCCAGCGCCTACAACACTCCCTATCTCTGTTACCAACTCCAGCCACTAGAACTCTCCCTATCCCTGTAACCTCCTCCAGCCCCTACAACCCTCTCTATTTATGTAACCTCCTCCAGCCTCTACAACCCTCCCTATCTCTGTAAACCTCCTCCAGCCCCTACTACCCTCCCTATCTCTGTAACCTCCTCCAGTCACTAAAACCCTCCCTATCTATGTAACCTTCCCCAGCCCTTGCAACCCTCCCTATCTCTGTTGCCTCCTCCAGCCCCTATAACGCTCCCTATCTCTGTACCAACCTTTGACCCCTACAAACCTCCCAACCTTGTAAGCTCCTCCAGTCCCTACAACACTCCCTATCTCTATAACAACCTCCCACCCCTACAACCCTCGCCATCTCTGTAACCTCCTCCAGACACTACAACCCTCCCTATCTCTGTAACCTCCTCCAGTCCCTGCAAGCCTCCCTATCTTTGTTACCTCCTCCAACACCTACAACCCTCCCTATCTCTGTAAACTCCTCCATTCCCTACAACCCTCCCTATCTCTGTATCAACCTCCGACCCCTACAAACCTCCCAACTCTGTAACCTCCACCAGTCTCTACAACCCTCCCTATCTCTGTTGCCTCTTCCAGCCCCTACAACACTCCCTATCTCTGTTAACAACTCCAGCCACTACATCTCTCGCTATCCCTGTAACCTCCTCCAGCCCCTACAACCCTCCCTATTTATGTAACCTCCTCCAGCCTCCACAAACCTCCCTATCTCTGTAACCTCCTCCAGCCCCTACTACCCTCCCTATCTCTGTAACCTCCTCCAGTCACTAAAACCCTCCCTATCTATGTAACCTTCCCCAGCCCATGCAACCCTCCCTATCTCTGTTGCCTCCTCCAGCCCCTACAACGCTCCCTATCTCTGTACCAACCTTTGACCCCTACATACCTCCCAACCTTGTAAGCTCCTCCAGTCCCTACAACACTCCCTATCTCTATAACAACCTCCGACCCCTACAACCCTCGCCATCTCTGTAACCTCCTCCAGACCCTACAACCCTCCCTATCGAAGTAACCTCCTCCAGCCCCTACAACCCTGATTATCTCTGTAACCTCCTCCAGCCCCTACTACCCTCCCTATCTCTGTAACCTCCTCCAGTCCCTACAACCCTCACTATCTCTGTAACCGCCTCCAGGCCCTACAATCCTCCCTATCTCTGTAACCTCCTCCAGCCCCTACAACCCTCCCTATCTCTGTAACCTCCTCCAACCCCTACAACTCTCTCTATCTCTGTAACCTCCTCCACTCCCTACATCCCTCCCTATCTCTGTAAACTCCTCCAGCCCCTACCGCCCTCCCTATCTCTGTAACCTCCTCCAGCCCCTACAACTCTCCCTATTTCTGTAACCTCCTCCAGCCCCTACAACACTCACTATCTCTGTAACCTCCTCCAGCCCCTACAACACTCCCTATCTCTGTAACCTCCTCCAGCCCCTACAACACTCCGAGATCTCTGCGCTTCTCCTATTCCGGCCTCTTGACCATCCCCCGATTCTCATCGCTCCACCATTGGCGGCCGTGCCTTCAGCTGCCTGGGGCCCTGAGCTCTGGAATTCCCTCCCTAAACCTCTCCGCCCCTTTCTCTCTTTCTCTCATCTTTTATGAAAATGTATGTCTTTGACTGGTGATGCTCAGTCCTAATATCTCCATTTGCAGCTCGATGTCAAAATCTGTCTCATTTAGGCTCCTGTGAAACGCTTTGTGGTTGTTTTACTATGTTAGAAATGCTATACAAATGCAATCATTGTTTTTTAATATAACTGGACTCTGATTGTAACATATTCTGGCTAAATATTCATTCACCTGGTACTGTGAACCATGTCTGGAAACCAATTCTTTAACCAACTGTTAGAATTCACTTTAGTCCAATATTTAATCACATCTCAATGTTCCCAGAGTTTGAATTTTGCCAACATCAGTTATTGGCTAGAACAATGGGAGGAGAAACTGTCAGGAGGTTTTTCCTCCCTCTACCCCCGCCCTCTAACCCCACCAAGTGCCAGTCTGCAATTTATTCCCATGTTTTGCTTTCAGAGAGGCACTGACCCCTAGTTCTGCTATTAACACCTACTGATGTCTGACCTTCATGCCATTATTAACACCTGCTTTCGTCTTTAACACAATCATTAGCACTCCATTTATCTTGTGTCCAACACATCTTTGTCAAATCTCACCTGATCTCTCACCTATCTCTGTCCTTCTATTTTGTTCCACCCAGCCCTCACTCTCTTAAACAGTATTAAAAAAACCCAACACATTTCTAAAACAAAAACAGAAATAGAAAACAGAAAAGTTTTTCCAGGTATTCCTGTTTTTGTTTTGGATTTCCAGCATCCACAGTTCTTTCCTTTGACCATCACATTTCTACATCTCTTCAGCTCTGGAGAAAAGCCATACGGACTTAAAATGTTAACTCTGTCTTTTCTCTGCGCAGCGCACTGCCAAACCTCCTGAGTTTTTCTAGCACGTTCTGTTTCTGCCAGGAGACACGTTGGATGTGCCCCCAAATCTGGTGCGAATACTGGGGGTTGGCCAGAATATGGGGAGCGCCCCCCACCCAGTAACATTTAATGATTTGAGGTTGTCTCGGTCGGTCTGTTCCCTTTCTAGTGTTCACTTCATAAACAGTTAAATCCTCAAGACAGCGGTGATGTCAACTCTGGAGGGTGGATGAGAAGCAACTCAGTTCAACGTACATCCTGGGTACCGTGTAAAAGAACTCACACGGAAAAGGTAGACAATATACCAGGGAACAGCTCCCTTTCAGCTCAGAAGTCACAGGACAGTCGGGAGTCCAACATCTACAGACACGTTGTCGAATCAGCTCCAGCCTACAATAAACCAGGCTGTCTGAATCGATAACTGTAATCGTCACTATACGATTGATGCCTGAGTAATAACCTTGCATTTGGACTATACACTCGAGCCTGAATCACGGGGAGTTATTTAACTGCGTGCGCAGGTTTCCCCCAACACCTTCAGAGTGCAAATAAGACCACACAGTGCGAGTTGCCCCCGCAGGTTAGCAAGGCAAGGCAAAAATCAAACCAAAAACTAGGGATTATTTCTGGAGGGATAGAATTGAAAAGTAGGGAAGTGACATTAAGCCTGCATCAAAACTTGGTTGCACAGCACTGAGATTACCACGAGCAGTTCTGGCCACCATATTACAGAAAGGACATCGAGATACTGGAGAGGGAAGATTTACAATGATGATCCCAGAAATGTGAGGGTAAACTCACATGAGTTTATATGAGGACAGGATGGACGGGCTGGGTCTTTGTTCTCTAGAAAAGAGAAGGCTGAGGAGGGTGACCTCATCGAGGTATTTAAAATTCAGAAAGGTTTTGATGGAGTGGATACAGAGGGAGTGTTTCCTCTGGTGGGAGGGGAGACCAGAACTAGGGGTCATCCATATAAGATCGTCACTAATAAATCCAATGGGGAATTCCGGAGAAACGTCTTTACCCAGGGAGTGGGGGGGAATGTGGAACTCGCTCCCACAGGGAGTGGTGGAAGTGAATAGTGTCGATGTAGTTAAGGGGGAAGCTGGATAAACACATGAGGGAGAAAGGAATAGAAGGATATGGCGATGGGGTGAGATGGGGTGAGATGGGAGGAGGCTCGTGCGGAGCAGAAACACCAGCACGGAGCAGATGGGCTGAATGGCCTGTTTCTGTGCCGCATATATGAAATCCTGTGTCATCAAATCCTGTCTATGTCACTGTACAAAGTGCCTTCTCTTATCCAGGAGTAACGGAGCGAGTTTTAATTCTGTTCCCCTTGGGATCAAACCCCAGGTTTTCCAGAAAATGAAACCAGTGACCAGGCTGACATCAATAAATTCCTTTAAATGTACAATACAGGCTCTGCCCATGGTGTCAAGATAAGGCAATGGCAGAGAGTGTGGGGATGAGGTGGAATTGAAGAGAGAGGGAGCCTCCTCACTAACACTGTGCCTTTGTATAAGATACCCTTGGTTGTGTATACATGCAGATGTAGGATTAAGATTACCCTAAACTCATGGTAAACAAAGGACTTGCATTTCTCTAGCGCCTTTCCCACACCTCAGGACATCCCGAATCATTTCACAGCCAATGAAGGATTTCTTTTGCAGTGAGCTCACTGTTGTAAGAAACCCAGAAGCACACAGCAAGATCCCACAAACAGCAATGTGATTATGGCCCCAGACCATCTGCTTTTTTACTGATGTTGTTGGAGGGGTAACGGAGTTAGTTTTACTTCTGTTCCCCTTGGGATCAAACCCCAGGTTTTCCAGAAAATGAAACAGGTTATCTCTATAACCTCCTCCAGTCCCAACAACCGTCCCTATCTCTGTAACCTCCTCCAGTCCCTACAAGCCTCCCTATCTCTGTACCAACCTCCAACCCCTACAACTCTCCCAACTCTGTAACCTCCTCCAGTCCCTACAACCCTCCCTATCACTATAACAACCTCCGACCCCTACAACCCTCCCTATCTCTGTAACCTCCTCAAGCCCCAAGAACCCTCCCTATTTCTGCAAACTCCTCCAGTAACTACAACGCCACCTATCTCTGTAACCTCATCCAACCCAAGCAACCCTACCTATCTCTGTAACCTCCTCCAGCACCTACAATGCTCCCTATCTCTGTAACCTCCTCCAGCCCCTGCAACCCTCCCTATCTCTGTTGCCTCCTCCAGCACCTACAACCCTCCCAATCTCTGTAACCTCCTCCAGTCCCTACAACCCTCCCTATCTCTGTAAACTCCGCCGCCCCTACAACGCTCCCTACCTCTGTAACCTCCTCCAGCCCGTATAAACCTCCCTATCTCTGTAAACTCCGCCGCCCCTACAACCCTTCCTATCTCTGTAACCTCCTCCAGCCCGTATAAACCTCCCTATCTCTGTAAACTCCTCCAGTCCCTAGAACCCTCCCTATCTCCGTAAACTCCGCCACCCCTACAACCCTCCCTATCTCTGTAACCTCCTCAAACCCCTACAACCCTCCATATCTCCGTAACCTCCTCCGCCCCTACAACACTCCCTATCTCTGTAAACTCCTCCAGTCCCTACAACCCTCCCTATCTCCGTAAACTCCGCCACCCCTACAACCCTCCCTATCTCTGTAACATTCTCCAGCCACTACAACCCTCCATATCTCTGTAACCTCCGCTGCCCCTACAACCCTCCCTATCTTTTTAACCTGCTCCAGTCGCTACAACACTCCCTATCTCTGTAACCTCCACCAGCCCCTACAAACCTGCCTATCTCTGTAACCTCCTCCACCCCTACGACCCACCCTATCTCTGTAATGTCCGCCGCCCCTACAACCCTCCCTATCCCTGTAACCTTCTCCAGCGTCTACAACACTCCCTCTCTCAGTAACCTCCTCCAGTCCCTACAATCCTCACTAACACTGTAACCTCCACCAGCCCCTACAGCCCGCCCTATCTCTGTAACCTCCTCCAGTCCATACAACTCCCCCTATCTCTGTAACAACCTCCGACCCCTACAACCCTCCCAACTCAGTAACCTCCTCCAGCCCCTGCAACCCTCGCTATCTCTATAATCTCCATCATTCACGACAACCCTCCCTATCTCTGTAACATCCTCCTCCCCCAGAAAACTCCCTATCTCTGTAACCTCCTCCAGTCCCTACAACTCTCCCTATCTCAGTAAACTCCTCCAGTCCCTACAACCCTCACTATCTCTGTAACCTCCACCAGTCCCTACAACCCTCCCTATATCTGTAACAACCTCCGAACCCTACGACCATCCCAACTCTGTAACCTCCTCCAGTCCTTACAACCCTCCCTATATCTGTAACAACCTCCTACTCCTACAGCCCTCCCTATCTCTGTAAACACCTCCAGACCCTACAACTCTCCCTAACTCTGTAACCTCCTCCATCCCCAATAACCCTCCCTATCTCTGGAACATCCTCCAGTCCCTACAACCCTCCCTATCTCTGTAACAACTACCGACCATTACATCCCTCCCAACTCTGTAACATCCTCCAGGCCCTACAACCCTCTCTATCTCTAACAACCTCCGACCCCTACCACCCTCCCTATCTCTGTAACCTCCACCAGACCCTACAACCATCCCTATCTCTGTAAACACCTCCAGCCCCTACAACCCTCCCTATCTCTGTAACCTCCTCCAGAACCTACAGACCTCCCTATCTCTGTAACCTCCTGCAGCCCCTACAACCCTCCCTATCTCTGTTACCTCCTCCAACCCCTACAACCCTCCCTATCTCTGTAACCTCCTCCACCCCTAAAACACTCCCTATCTCTGTAACCTTCTCAAGCCCCTAAAACCCTCCCTATCTCTGTAACCTCCGCCACCCATACAACCCTCCCTATCTCTGTAACCTCCTCCAGCACCTACAACCCTACCTATCTCTGTAACCTCCTCCAGACCCTACAACCCTCCCTATCTCTGTAACCTCCTCCGCCCCTACAACACTCCCTATATCTGTAACCTCCTCCAGCCCCTACAACACTCCGTATATCTGTAACCTCCTCCAGCCCCTACAACCCTCCCTATCTCTGTAAGCTCCTCCAGTCCCTACAACCCTCCCTATCTCTGTAACCTCCTCCAGCCCCTACAACACTCCCAATTTCGGTAACATCCTCCAGTCCCTACAACCTTCCCTATCTCTGTAACCTCCTCCAGTCCCTACAACACTCCCTATCTATTTAACATCCTCCAGCCCCTACAAACCTCCCTATCTATGTAACATCGTCCAGTCCCTACAACCCTCCCTATCTCTGTAACCTCCGCCGCCCCTACAACCCTACCTATCTCTGTAAACTCCTCCAGTCCCGACAGCCATCACTATCTCTTTACCCTCCTACAATCCCTAAAACCTTCCCTATCTCTGTAACCTCCTCCAGTCCCTACAACCCTCCCTATATCTGTAACAACCTCCGACCCCTACAACCTTCCTTTCTCTGTAAACACCTCCAGGCCCTACAACCCTCCCTATCTCTGTAACCAACTCCAGCCCCTACAACCCTCCCTATTTCTGTAACCAACTCCAGCACCTACAACCCTCCCTATTTCTGTAACCTCCTCCAGCCTCTACAACCCTCCATATCTCTGTAACATCCTCCAGCCTCTACAACCCTCACTATCTCTGTACCTCCTCCAGTCCCTACAACCCACCCTATCTCTGTAACCTCCTCCAGCCCCTACAACGCTCCGTATCTCTGTAACCTCCTCCAGCCCCTACAACCCTCCCTATCTCAGTAACCTCCTCCAGCCCCTACAACCCTACCTATCTCTGTAACCTCCTCCAGCCCCTATAACCCTCCCTATCTCTGTAACCTCCTCCGCCATTACAACCCTCCCTATCTCTGTAACCTCCTCCAGCCCCTACAACCCTCCCTATTTCTGTAACCTCCTCCAGCCCTTACAACACAACGAGATCTCTGCCCTTCTCCAATTCCGGCCTCTTGACCATCCCCCGATTCCCATCGCTCCACCATTGGCGGCCGTGCCTAAAGCTGCCTGGGGCCCTGAGCTCTGGAATTCCCTCCCTAAACCTCTCCGCCCCTTTCTCTCTTTCTCTCATCCTTTATGAAAATGTACATCTTTGACTGGTGATGCTCATTCCTAATATCTCCTTTTGCAGCTCGATGTCAAAATCTGACTCATTTAGGCTCCTGTGAAACGCTTTGTGGTTGTTTTACTATGTTAGAAATGCTATACAAATGCAGTCATTGTTTCTTAATATAACTGGACTCTGATTGTAACAGATTCTGGCTAAATATTCATTCACCTGGGACTGTCAACCATGTATGGAAACCAATTCTTTAACCAACTGTTAGAATTCTCTCGAGTCGAATATTTAATCACATCTCAATGTGATTACCAGAGTTTGAATTTTGCCAACATCAGTTATTGGCCAGAACAATGGGAGGAGAAACTGTCAGGAGGTTTTTTCCCCCCCCTTCCCCCGCCCTTCACCCCCACCAAGTGCCAGTCTGCAAATTGTTCCCATGTTTTGCTTTCAGAGAGGCACTGACCCCTTGTTCTGCTATTAACACCAACTGATGTCTGACCTCATGCCATTATTAACACCTGCTTTCGTCTTTAACACAATCATTAGCACTCCATTTGTCTTGTGTCCAACACATCTTTGTCAAATCTCACCTGAATTTTCACCTATCTCTGTCCTTCGATTTTGTTCCACCCAGCCCTCACTCTCTTAAACAGTATTAAAAAAACACAAAACAAAAACACAATTACCTGGAAAAACTAGGCAGGTCTGGCAGCATCAGTGCAGAAGAAATCAGTCAACGTTTCGAGTCTTCATGACCCTTCGGCAGAAGCCAACAAAAACCCAACACATTTCTAAAACAAAAACAGAAATACCTGGAAAAACTTTCTCCAGGTATTCCTGTTTTTGTTTTGGATTTCCAGCATCCACAGTTCTTTCCTTTGATCATCACATTTCTACATCTCTTCAGCTCTGGAGAAGAGCCATACGGACTTAAAATGTTAACTCTGTCTTTTCTCTGCGCAGCGCACTGACAAACCTCCTGAGTTATTCTAGCACGTTCTGTTTCTGCCAGGAGACACGTTGGATGTGCCCCCAAATCTGGTGCGAATATTGGGGGTTGGACAGAATATGGGGAGCGCCCCCCACTTAGTAACATTTAATGATTTGAGGTTGTCTCGGTCGGTCTGTTCCCTTTCTCGTGTTCACTTCTTAAACAGTTAAATCCTCAAGACAGCGGTGATGTCAACTCTGGAGGGTGGATGAGAAGCAACTCAGTTCAACGTACATCCTGGGTACCGTGTAATATAACTCACACGGAAAAGGTAGACAATATACCAGGGAACAGCTCCCTTAAGCTCAGAAGTCACAGGACAGTCGGGAGTCCAACATCTACAGACACCTTGTCGGATCAGCTCCAGCCTACAATAAACCAGGCTGTCTGAATCGATAACTGTAATCGTCACTATAGAATTGATGCCTGAGTAATAACCTTGCATTTGGACTATACACTCGAGCCTGAATCACGGGGAGTTATTTAACTGCGTGCGCAGGTTTCCCCCAACACCTTCAGAGTGCAAATAAGACCACACAGAGGAAGTTGCCCCCGCAGGTTAGCAAGGCAAGGCAAAAATCAAACCAAAAACTAGGGATTATTTCTGGAGGGATAGTATTGAAAAGTAGGGAAGTGACGGTAAGCCTGCATCAAAACTTGGTTGCACTGCACTGAGATTACCGCGAGCAGTTCTGGTCACCATATTACAGAAAGGACATCGAGATACTGGAGAGGGAAGATTTACAATGGTGATCCCAGAAATGTGAGGGTAAACTCACATGAGTTTATATGAGGACAGGATGGACGGGCTGGGTCTTTGTTCTCTAGAAAAGAGAAGGCTGAGGGGGGTGACCTCATCGAGGTATTTAAAATTCAGAAAGGTTTTGATGGAGTGGATACAGAGGGAGTGTTTCCTCTGATGGGAGGGGAGACCAGAACTAGGGGTCATCCATATAAGATCCTCACTAATAAATCCAATGGGGAATTCCGGAGAAACGTCTTTACCCAGAGAGTGGGGGGGAATGTGGAACTCGCTCCCACAGGGAGTGGTGGAAGTGAATAGTGTCGATGTAGTTAAGGGGGAAGCTGGATAAACACATGAGGGAGAAAGGAATAGAAGGATATGGCGATGGGGTGAGATGGGGTGAGATGGGAGGAGGCTCGTGTGGAGCAGAAACACCAGCACGGAGCAGATGGGCTGAATGGCCTGTTTCTGTGCCGCATATATGACATCCTGTGTCATCAAATCCTGTCTATGTCACTGTACAAAGTGCCTTCTCTTATCCAGGAGTAACGGAGCTAGTTTTAATTCTGTTCCCCTTGGGATCAAACCCCAGGTTTTCCAGAAAATGAAACCAGTGACCAGGCTGACATCAATAAATTCCTTTAAATGTACAATACAGGCTCTGCCCATGGTGTCAAGATAAGGCAATGGCAGAGAGTGTGGGGATGAGGTGGAATTGAAGAGAGAGGGAGCCTCCTCACTAACACTGTGCCTTTGTGTAAGATACCCTTGGTTGTGTACACATGCACATGTAGGATTAAGATTGACCTAAACTCATGGTAAACAAAGGACTTGCATTTCTCTAGCGCCTTTCCCCCACCTCAGGACATCCCGAAGCATTTCACAGCCAATGAAGGATTTCTTTTGCAGTGAGCTCACTGTTATAAGAAACACAGCAGCACACAGCAAGATCCCACAAACAGCAATGTGATTATGGCCCCAGAACATCTGCTTTTTTACTGATGTTGTTGGAGGTGTAAATATTGGCCCCCAGGAAACCAGGAGAGTTCCCCCCTGCTCTTCTTCCAAATAGAGGCCATGGGATGTTTTACACTCACCTGAGAGGGCAGACGGGGGTTTAATGTCTCATCTGAAAGATGACAAATCTGACAAGGCAGCGTTTCCTTGGTACAGGCCCTCCGACAGTGCAGCACTCCCTCAGTACTGACCCTCCGACAGTGCAGCACTCGCTCAGTACTTACCCTCCGACAGTGCGGCACTCCATCAGTACTGCCCCTCCGACAGTGCGGCACTCCCTCAGTACCGACCCTCCTACAGTGCGGCACTCCCTCAGTACTGACACTCCGACAGTGCGGCACTCCCTCAGTACTGACTCTCCGACAGTGCAGCACTCCCTCAGTACTGACGGGGTGCTGCAGTATGGAGGGTCAGTACTGAGGGGGTGCTGCACTGTCGGAGGGTCAGTACTGAGGGGGTGCTGCACTGTCGGAGGGTCAGTACTGAGTGGGTGCTGCACTGTCGGAGGGTCAGTACTGAGGGAGTGCCGCACTGTCGGAGGGTCAGTACTGAGGGAGTGCCGCACTGTCGGAGGGTCAGTACTGAGGGTGTGCCGCACTGTCGGAGGGTCAGTACTGAGGGAGTGCTGCACTGTCGGAGGGTCAGTACTGAGGGGGTGCTGCACTGCCTGAGGTGCCGTCTTTCAGATGAGACATTAAAGCTGGGCCCCGTCTGCCGTCTCAGGTGGGTGTAAAAGATCCCATGGGCACTATGTTTAAGAAGAGTGGGTGGGGGGGGGTTCTCCCCATGTCCTGGAACCAAAACCACTAAAAAGAAACTGATGACCTGGGTTATCCTCAGATTGATGAAGGATCTTGCTGTGTGCAAATTGGCTACTGGCTTCCCTGCATTACAACAGTGAGCAGAGTTCAGAAATTAAAGCACTTCATTGTTTGGGGCCATAAAGCGCGATGGGACGCCCTGAGGCGGTGAGCGGCGCTAGATAAATGCATGTCCCACTTTCACTTATTCTTGCTGCTTAACAGTGGCGAAGGCGCCTTTAAGAAGTGGGCGGGGCGCGGCTGACGTCAACCCCTGCCTTGTATGGTCATTGATGTGTGTCGGAAGGGACGTCCTCTCGTTGGCTGGGGACACAGTTTGAATCATCTTCTTGATGTAAATTTCTGGGAATGAGTGAGGGCAGTTTGATAAAATCTCTCACACGTTTTGCAGCCACAAGTCTGGACGTGAATCGAGGAGGCGAAAGCATCTCTGGTGAGTAGAGATTTAAATATATATAATATATATATGTAGACATTTATTAGTGAACAAAACAACAGGAAACAAGTTTAGAAAAGTTTTTCAGAAGTTGGCCTTAAACTTTTTCCTGCCAGAGAAGTGTTGGTTTGCAATTGGCTATCAAATGGTAAGTAACCTGGTTACTTACATCTGTAAGTCTCTTTTTTTTTAAACCATGTTGCAGGAGAAAATATCTTTTTTCAGTGTTAGTTGGTGAGCTTTTTAAAGTTGTGCCTGTTGATGGAAGGTGCCACAATCACTTTTTCTTCCGAACTGAACTTTGAGCGGCACACGAAACAAAAACAGAAAATAGCTGGGAAAACCCATCAAGTCTGAGCACATCTCTGGCGAGAGAGAGAGAGAGAGATCAAGAGTTAACGTTTCGAGCCAGCGGGTCAGTTTAATGTGCTGTGTCCCAACGCTGAATACAAACTCTCTGTCTCTGCCGCCACGGGTTGATTTTAGGGACCATCGAACAATCGGCCCTGTCTCCAGGAGAGGAGGTTGGGGGACATAAGCAGATTTGATGGCCGCGTTAGAGGAATGATATACTTTCTCAGTGGGGGAGTGGGTTTCGTTAAGGCACAGTTCATGGTTCAGCACCTCCCCAAATTTTTTTTAGAAAAGGTGATGTTTTTGAGATGGTCCCTTAGGTGAACACGTGGATTTGGTTTCCAGTTTTGAAGTTTATACTGCGCTGCTTGTAGTTTGTAAGAGTGATTGATTGATTCATTCGGGATCACTCAGGGTGGATGGGTTGCTGCCAGCTCTGGTGGGTGGGGGTCGGGGGATGGGGGCGCGGGTCTGAAGAGTTCGAAATGAAAGTTAGATATTGGTGTGTGTTTGGGGAATCCCAATTTTTGAGTCCAGGAGAGTGTGTGTGTGAGAGAGTGTGTGTGTGAGAGAGAGAGAGAGTGTGTGTGTGTGAGAGAGTATGTGTGTGAGAGAGAGAGAGAGTGTGTGTGTGTGTGAGAGAGAGAATGTGTGAGAGAGAGAGAGAGCGTGTGTGTGTGTGAGAGAGTATGTGTGTGAGAGAGAGAGAGAGTGTGTGTGTGTGTGAGAGAGAGAATGTGTGAGAGAGAGAGAGAGCGTGTGTGTGTGAGAGATTGTGTGAGAGAGTGTGTGAGAGAGAGAGAGAGAGCGTGTGTGTGTGTGAGAGAGTATGTGTGTGAGAGAGAGAGAGAGTGTGTGTGTGTGTGAGAGAGAGAATGTGTGAGAGAGAGAGAGAGCGTGTGTGTGTGAGAGATTGTGTGAGAGAGTGTGTGAGAGAGAGAGAGCGTGTGTGTGTGAGAGAGTGTGTGTGAGAGAGAGATGTGTGTGAGAGAGAGAGTGTGTATGTGTGTGAGAGAGTATGTGTGTGTGTGAGAGAGAGATGTGTGTTTGTGAGAGAAAGAGCGTGTGTGTGTGTGAGAGAGATGTGTGTGAGAGAGGGAGCGTGTGTGTGTGAGAGTGTATGTGTGTGAGAGAGAGCGTGTGTGTGAGAGAGAGATGTGTGTGAGAGAGGGAGCCTGTGTGTGTGAGAGTGTCTGTGTGTGAGAGAGAGCGTGTGTGTGTGAGAGAGAGAGTGTGTGTGAGGGAGAGAGCGTGTGTACGTGTGAGAGAGAGTATGTGTGTGAGAGAGAGAGAGTGTGTACGTGTGAGAGAGTGTGTATGTGTGTGAGAGAGAGTGTGTGGGAGAGGCTATGTGTGTGTGTGAGAGAGTGTGTATGTGTGTGAGAGAGTATGTGTGTGTGAGAGAGAGAGTGTGTATGTGTGTGAGAGAGAGAGTGTGTATGTGTGAGAGAGAGTGTGTTTATTAAATTCCTTCAATTTGATGCTGTAGTTTTTGGAGTTATTTTCTCCCAGGGAGGAACAGGAGAGATTTGGTTTTCTGTTACTCGGCCCCTCAGGAAGTGTTAGCTCCGCCCTGCAATTGGAAAAACAAAAATGCCCCCGTGTGACTTGAAGACTGAGGGTAGTTGCGGTTTCTGTGGGGCCTGTAATGGACACTGGGGGAGGATGTTTGATATGGACACCTTCCTGGACAGTGGCACCAGAGTTACTCAGGGAAAGTAGTGCTTTTCCCCACCTCAGGACGTCCCAAAGCCTTTCACAGCTAACGAAGGACCTTTTTTTTGTGTGTGAGCTCACTGTTGTAATGTAGGAACCGCAGACAATTTACGCACAGCAAGATCCCACAAACAGCAATGTGATAATGACTCAGATCATCTGGGTTTTTTTTTTAGTTATGTTGTTTAAGGGATAAATATTGGCCCCAGGACCACGGGGAGAACTCCCCCCACCCCCCACCCCCCCACCCCAACCCCTGCTCTTCTTCCAAATAGTGGCCGTGGGATCTCCCCGCGACGCCTCCCTTGGCCGAATGTCAGTCTGGATTGTGAGCTCCTGGTCTTTGTACTGGGAGGCTGGTGCCCACAACCCTGTGAGTCAGAAGTAAGTGTGCGACGGACTGAGACACTGACTCACGTTGCTGGGCCGACAGGGCTTCCATGGAGCTTGTGTCTCTGAATCCACCGCAGTTAGAAACAAAACAACATGTTTACAAAAATCAGCTGTTTCACCTGAGGACAGTTTTAACAATCTGAAGGATGGCAGACTTCAGTGCAATTTGGATGTGAGATTGACTCTCACTTTTACTGTTTTACGCTCGGACATTGAATGCAAAGTGTTCTGTCCGAGAGAGGGATGTCCTTCTCCTGCTGTGTGACTATGAACAACATCTGGAGTAATGACTGGCTCCTTGTCCCTGTCTCCGCGTCCTCCCATTTACCTTTATAACGTTTTCCGTTTTAATGTTGTGGGGCTAATATTCACCCACCCCCCTCCCACCCCACCCCACCCACCGCCCGCACCCCAATGAATATCGCTGTCAAATAAAAATCGGATCTGGGTCACTATCGCATTGTCCTTTGTGGGATCTTGCTGTGCGCAAATTGACTTTTGGTTTTCCCCCCATTACGATGGTGACCCCCACTTCATAAATGGAAGGGAGTCATTTGGCTGTGAGGCTCCTTGGGATATCTTGCAGCGGTTAAAGGCGTTACAGAAATGTGAGTTCTTCACCGGATATACAGCAGGCCATTCGGCCCATCTGCTCCGTGCCGGTGTTTCTGCTCCACACGAACCTCCTCCCACCCACCCCCCTCTCTCCATCTCACCCCATCACCCTATCCTTCCATTCCTTTCTCCCTCATGTGTTTATCCAGCTTCCCCCTAAAACACATCGATACTATTCACCTCCACCACTCCCTGTGGGAGCGAGTTCCACATTCTCCCCACTCTCTGGGTAAAGAGGTTTCTCCTGAATTCCCCATTGGGTTTATCGGTGATGCTCTTATATCGATGGTCCCTAGTGCTGGTCTGCCCCACACACAAGAGGAAACATTCTGTCTGTATCCAGGTGCGTGTTCCAGAAGGGTCTTGTCAGCAATGCCTACCACAGTCAAATAGCTCGCCAGCCAGCACTATTGTGGGGGGGGCAGGTCAAAGAGTTGCTGGTGGTGGGGGTGGGATGTTGTTGACACAAAGGGGTCATTCCAGCAGCCAGACCATGATCTCTATATTCCATCACCCTTCTCCCCACCCCCCTCCCTCACCCAACCCCAACATCCCCGACTGTAACACACTCTGAACAGGTTAATCTCTAAACACCCCCACCTTTCCCCCGCAGATACACCAGGAGACGATGAAGGAGGAGATCGGAGCCGGAGTGTCCTTCCTGGTCAGCATGGTCAGGAATCGCAGCAGGCTACATCAGGAAAAGATCGAGGAGTTTGGGGAGAAGCTCACTGCGATACTGTACCGAAAATACCAGAATCACTGGTACCCAGCCAATCCCAGCAAAGGACAAGCATACAGGTAAGCAAACAGCAGAGCCGCCCAGTACAATGGCTAGAATATTACAGCACAGAAACGGGCCATTCAGCCCATCTGCTCCGTGCCAGTGTTTCTGCTCCACACGAGCCTCCTCCCACCCCCTGATCATCTCACCCCATCACCATATCCTTCTATTCCTTGCCCCCCCGCCCGCCCCATGTTTTTATCCAGCTTCCCCCTGAAAGAGTATAAAATATTGGCCAGGGAGGACCCTCCTCACTATTTCTTGCATTGCGCTGAGGGACATTGTCCATCCACTTGCGAGAGCAGATGGAACAAGTCCTGGGTTTGAGTCTCCACCCCAGAGACTTCAGCCCCATAATCCAGGCCGACACTCCACAGCGCCAGTGCCGAGGGGGCGCCGCGCTGTCAGAGGGTCGGTGCCAAAGGGAGATGCTGGCCTTCAGGTGAAACTTTAAACCAAAGTTCCCGTCTGCCTCCTTGGTGGGTGTAAACGATCCCACGGCCCCTATTTGGAAGAGGAGCAGGGGGAAGGTCCTGGGGCCAATATTTACCCCTCAACAAACATCACTAAAAAAAAGATGATCTGGGTCATTATCACATTAATGTTTGTGGGAGCTTGCTGTGCACAAATTGGCTGCCACGTCTCCGACATTACACAGTGAACATACTTTTGAATAAGTATTTCATTGGCTGTGAAAGGTTTTGGGACATCCTGGGGTGGTGAAGGCGCCAGAGAAATGCAAGTCTTTGTTTTGAAAAAAAACAAAAAACTGCAGATGCTGGAAATCCAAAACAAAAACAAAAATACCTGGAAAAACTCAGCAGGTCTGGCAGCATCTGCGGAGAGGAAAACAGTTAACGTTTCAAGTCCGTATGATTCTTCAACAGAACTAAGGAAAAATAGAAAAGAGGTGAAATATAAAGAGGTTTAAGAGGGGGTGGGACAGGTACAGCTGGATAGAGGGCCAGTGATAAGGTGGAGATAGCCAAAAGATGTCATAGACTAAAGGGCAAAGAGGTGGTGACGGTGGTGATATTATCTAAGGAATGTGCTAATGGGGACATTAAGGGTAGAAAGCAGGACGAGCAAGGTACCAGGTAGCCCTAGTGGGGGTGGGGTGGGGGGAAGGGATCGAAATAGGCTAGAAGGTAAGAGATAAAACAATTGATGGAAATACATTTAAAAATAATGGAAATAGGTGGGAAAAGAAAAATCTATATAAATTATTGGAGAAAAGGGGGATCGGAAAGGCGGTGGGGATGGGGGAGAGAGTTCATTGATTGTCTTTGTTTTGAAAGTTGCTCGAAGTTGTCCCTGCAATACCGCCCTTTTCCCACCTGGGGGCGCCGCTGCTCAGTTTTATATTTGGATGAGCAGCTGAACCGCTTAAAGCCCCTTTAAAGCTGAGACAATGAAATTTTAGAGGCATCTTAAAGGAAGGGAGATGGAGGTGGAGAGGTTTCGGGAGAGAATTCCAGAGTTTAGGGCCCCAGGCAGCTGAAGGCACGGCCACCAATGGTGGAGCGATGGAAATCAGGGGATTCTCAAGGGGCTGCAATTGGAGGAACGCAGAGATTTTGGAGGGTTGTCGGGCTGGAGGAGGTTGCAGAGATAGGGAGGGTTTTAGGGGCTGGAGGTGGTTACAGAGGTAGGGAGGGTTGTAGGGACTGGAGGAGGTTACAGAGATAGGGAGGGTTGTAGGGACTGGAGGAGGTTACAGAGATGGGGAGGGTTGTAGGGGCTGGAGGAGGTTACAGAGATAGGGAGGGTTGTAGGG
Source organism: Cetorhinus maximus (assembly GCF_964194155.1). NCBI lineage: Eukaryota > Metazoa > Chordata > Chondrichthyes > Lamniformes > Cetorhinidae > Cetorhinus > Cetorhinus maximus. The sequence goes on along the minus strand of NW_027597194.1, from coordinate 4,928 downwards.
GCTGGAGGAGGTTACAGAGATGGGGAGGGTTGTAGGGACTGGAGGAGGTTACAGAGATAGGGAAGGTTGTAGGGACTGGAGGAGGTTACAGAGATAGGGAGGGTTGTAGGGTCTGGAGGAGGTTACAGAGATAGGGAGGGTTGTAGGGATTGGAGGAGGTTACAGAGATAGGGAGGGTTGTAGGGACTGGAGGAGGTTACAGAGATAGGGAAAGTTGTAGGGACTGGAGGAGGTTACAGAGATAAGGAGGGTTGTAGGGGCTGGTGGAGGTTACAGGGATAGAGAGGGTTATAGAAGCTGGAGGAGGTTACAGAGATAGGGAGGGTTGTAGGGACTGGAGGAGGTTACTGAGATAGGGAGGGTTGTAGGGACTGGAGGAGGTTACAGAGATAGGGAGGGTTGTAGGGACTGGAGGAGGTTACAGAGATGGGGAGGGTTGTAGGGGCTGGAGGAGGTTACAGAGATAGGGAGGGTTGTAGGGACTGGAGGAGGTTACAGAGATAGGGAGGGTTGTAGGGACTGGAGGAGGTTACAGAGATGGGGAGAGTTGTAGGGACTGGAGGAGGTTACAGAGATAGGGAGGGTTGTAGGGACTGGATGAGGTTACAGAGATGGGGAGGGTTGTAGGGACTGGAGGAGGTTACAGAGATAGGGAGGGTTGTGGGGACAGTTTTGAAAACAAGGATGAAAGTTTTAAAATGGAGGCGTTGTTGGACTGGGAGCTAATGTATGTCAGTGAGTGACGGGGTGAAGGCTGAACAGGACTTGGTACAACTTGGGAAAAGGGCCAGTAGGGTTCTGGATGGTCTAATGTCTGTCCTCTTGGATCCTTCAGTATATTTTTTCTCTCCCTGGTAGATGCATTCGGATAAACAGGAAACATAAAGCAGACCCATCCTTGTTGCTCGCTTGTCAAGACTGTGATCTGGAATATAACCAGTTGAGACTGCCCAAAGAGATTACGTTGTGGATTGATCCCCAGGAGGTGTGCTGCAGGTAAGTCTTCACCTGGATGGTTTAGCAACACAGTCACCGCAGAGACAAACACAAGGAGCTCATCTGGAGAATTGTGTCCGATTCCGACTGCCTCACACTTTAGGAGGGAAGGCGAGGCCTTGGGGAGGGTGAGGGGGAGATTGACTCGAATGGCGCCAGGGAAGAGGGACTTCAGTTCATGTGGAGAGACTGGAGAAGCTGGGATTGTTCTCCTTAGAGCAGAGAAGGTTAAGGGGGAGATTGAATCGAGATGTTCAAAATCATGAGGGGGTTTGGATAGAGTCAATAAGGAGAAAGTGTTTCCAGTGGCAGGAGGGTCGGTAACCAGAGGGACACAGATTGAAGGGAATCGGAACCAGAGGGGGAGATGAGAATTTTTTTTACACAGCGAGTTGTTGTGATCTGGAAGGCGCTGCCTGAAAGGGGGGTGGAAGCAGATTCAACAGGAACTTCCAAAGGGGGAATTGTGTCTGTCTGTCTCTCTCTCTCACTGCTGTGCTCTCTGTCTCTCCTTCACTGTACGGTAAACCTTCCCTCGGCTGTGTTCTGCCAGTTTGTGTGGGTGTTTGTTGTTTATACCAGGTTGTTAGTGGCTGTGTCTCGCGTGTTGCTGCCTGACCCGATTCCCACTAAATCTTCATTTGAAATTCCTGCAGGTGTAGTGATGGGAGTCTGCCTTTCACTGTCGCTCAGTTTGGACAAGACTCCAGGAGGGCGGCATCGTTAGACTCTGAGCAAGGCAGCGCGTCCTCGGAGTGCAGCACACCTGACTGCCACTCGGAGACTTCGTCAGATGAAGGGGAACATGCCAAAGGTCAAACAGTGAAGGAAACTGCAGCAAAAACAGCTGAAGCTACTGGCAAGGTAAAGAGAACATTGAGCACCCAGTGCTGGGAGGGGTCGGAGTGAATGATTTCAATAGTCTCCGGGCCGATCTCCCACCTTCTACCCCTGGAAACTCATCAAAAACTCAACTGCCCCCAGACCCAACTCACATTGAGTCCCGTTCACCCATCACTATCCTGTCGCTCACTGACCTACACTGGCTCCTGGTCCAGCAACACCTCCGTTTCTAAAAAAAAATCTCATCCTTATTTCAAATCCTTCCTCACCCCTCCCTATTTCTATAAACCCCTGGAACCCTCCCTATCTCCGTAATCTCCACCAACCCCTACAACCCTATCTCTGTAACCTCCACCAGCCCCTACAACCCTATCTCTGTAACCTCCTCCAGCACCTACAACCCTCCCTATCACCATAACCTCCTCCAGCCCCAACCCTCCCTATCTCCGTAATCTCCACCAGCCCCTACAACCCTATCTCTGTAACCTCCTCCAGCCCCTGCAACCCTATCTCTGTAACCTCCTCCAGCCCCTACAACCCTATCTCTGTAACCTCCTCCAGCAACTACAACCCTCCCTATCACCATAACCTCCTCCAGCCCCAACCCTCCCTATCACCATAACCTCCTCCAGCCCCAACCATCCCTATCTCTGTAACCTCCTCCAGCCCCTACAACCCTATCTCTGTAACTTTTTCCAACCCCTACAACCCTCCCTATCTCTGTAACCTCCTCCAGCCCCTACAACCCTCCCTATCTCCGTAATCTCCTCCAGCCCCTACAACCCTCCCTATCTCTGTAACCTCTTCCAGCCCCTACAACCCTCCGAGATCTCTGCGCTCCTCCAATTCCGGCCTCTTGACCATCCCCCGCTTCCCATCGCTCTGCCATTGGCGGCCATGTCTTCAGCTGCCTGGGGGCCCTAAACTCTGGAATTCCCTCCCTAAACTCACTCACTCCCTCCCGAACACAGTCTGTCTCTCTTTCTATCTGTGGGAACTGGCTGTGCAATAGTTGGCTGCCCACATTTCCTCTATTTACAACAGTGACCACACTTCACATAAATTACTTCATTGGCTGTGAAACACTTTGGGACGTCCTGAGGTGGGGAAAGGTGCTAGAGAAATGCAGGTCCTTGCACGTGGCCTGTGGAGACGGGGCTGGGGATTAAATGGAGCTTGTGTGTGTGATTTGTCATGTTTAATTGATTCAATAATTTTTTCCCTTAGGTTTCTGGAAGTTTCTCCCAGTGCACTGCTGCGTGGCCTCTGTACCCTCACAAGCCGGTGCAGTATGCCACATTCTACCAACCCGTCCCCCTCATCAGCTACTACTTGATACCCGGACTGGACAAGGCCCTGCAACCTCGCCCAGGCTTCCTCCTGCCTCAGGTGCAGGCCCACTGCTCGAAGATCGGCAAAAGGCACAAGTGATGAAGGTCCTGGCTAGCAGAGGGATCGGATACCTCGCTCACACTGAGCTGTGCCAACCCTGTGCTTAACTGCTCCATTCTAACACCCATGGGCATGTTTGCAAGTGGCTGAGCTGTGTGTGTGTGTGAGCGCGGTGTGTGTGTGTGAGCAAGGTGTGTGAGTGTGAATGAGTCAGAGAGAAATGTTGCTGTATATAACATTCACTACTCACGTGTGTGTGTAAGGCCCACACTGCCTATGTGTGTTTGTCGGGTTTACACTGCTGCTCCTGTGGGTCTGTGTATACTTTATATATAATTGAAGCCGTCTCTGTATTATAAATCTGTACTAAAAACTCAGGTATCTTTGAAAATATGAGGTGTGTCCACATTGCCTGACAGGTGATTGTTATTTATCATGTTTACAGGGGGAGTGTGTGAAATACCCCAGAGTCTCTGTTAATATGTATTTGTTAAATTATCATCTATCTGGCTTGTGGAATATTTAATGTTTTTGCACTTTTATTTTATTTGCTGCTGCTGATCACTCTCCATTCGCTCCCGTTGAAATCTCAGAGCCTCTCTTGAGTAAGAAACTTAGCTGTGATGCTTATCATAGCCAAATAGCCCATCAACATCCACTGAGTGAGGCTCCAGAAGGTGCCTGGCGAATGGATTGCTGAAGACATTAGGACAAACTCTAGCACTCAAAAGAGTGTGTTTTCTGTGCAATATATATTGGGCAATTTAAATTTTTTAAATCCAAAAATTGTTTAAAAGGGATTTGGGGAATTGTTTCCTGAGGATGAGATGTTGAGGAACAACTCTGGATCCCTGGGATTTTTTAGCTGTTCTTCCTTAATGTGGGAATAGTTATTCCCATGTTCTTGTATCTTTCTCCCAGGTTAGGGTAAGGGTCCCTATCTCTGAATGGCCTCCTGAATCAGCTTGCTGTGTTAATTCACACCAAAGGCCGCAGTGTGTTAACACAGTGATCCTCTGGTCTGCTGTCCTGCTGCCATTGCCCATTCCCACCCTCAAACAGTGACTGGTGTTTCCACCCCAGTAACCCAGGGACACAAGCTCCCCAGTGGGGCGAGTGGAAGCCCCTTACCCAGACCCTCACCCAGTTCATGTCTCTCCAAGCCTTTACAGATATTGGAGAAAAATCACAGCGGACCAACACAGTGTTACTGCTCCCCAACTGGTGAATGGGAGAAACTTTTATAAAACTCAGTATTTATTGACAGTCAGTTAAGCATGAGTTAAATGGCTTATTCTGAATGTCTCATTAAATTTCTTTTTTCTTTTGTGTAAAATAAATTAAACCACATTGTTCAAACAACATTCCCAGGGTGGTGTGAGTTTCTGTAAAGATTGGAATACTGATTTCCTCCTTTTGGACAACTTCATGTGTTCATCGGCTGAGGCACTTTGGGACTTTCATGGAACAATACTGGTCACTCGTTAGGGTGAGGGAGGGAGTGGGATTTTTTAATTCATTCATGTGGGCGTCATTGGCCGGGCCAGCATTTATTGCTCATCCCTAATTGCCCCTTTAGAAGGTGGTGATGAGCTGCCTCCTTGAACTGCTGCAGTCCATGTGGTGTAGGAACACCCGCAGTGCTGTCAGGGAGGGAGCTCCAGGATTTTGACCCAGCGACAGTGAAGGAACGGCCG